>NC_052016.1:417014-513631 GCF_015832195.1 Motacilla alba alba | reverse complement strand
CAAACAGGACAAAGCTGCCTTGGAATGCCCAGGAAATGCCTCTGCCCTGTCCTTCAGCTCAGCAGAGAAGCCTCTGACAATATGAAATGAAGGGACAGCTCCTGGGACAGCAAAGTCCCTGAAATAAAGGGACAGGCTGAGCTCTGCAGAGGACACAGATCCCAAGCACACAGAGCTGTGGAGGAAAGCCAGCGCAGCCCAGCCCCACCTCTTGCACTGCACAGTGTAGGTGAGGTTTCCTCTGGGGAACCTTGGTGCGTCCCACTGCAAGGTGCTGTGAAGATTGACTGAAGTAATTCTCACGTTCTGGGGCTCTGGGACCATTCCAGAAACTGTGGGAGGAATCAGAACCAACATTTCAGTGTTCGCCCCAGCACTCGTCACTCATCCAACATTTAAACACAGCCTCTGCCTTGCCTCAGGTGCTCATTCAAAACCAGAGCCCAGTGAAATTAAATTTAAATCCTGATGCCTCTCCTGCCTCCTTATGCAACAAAAATTACTGGCACCAGTGACTTCCAGTAAGTGCTTGTGACACCAGCATTTCTGGTGCATGACTGGGCTGGTGCTGCCCAGCACTCGGGGCAGGAACTCTCCCTGAGACTGCCAAAGCCCAGTTTTTCCAAGCAGTGCTCCAGCAGCACCGTAGGAACAACAAGGGTGTGGGGATTGATAAACTTCAGCACCTCTGAAGGTAAGAGAGCTGTTATATATAATTAAATGTAATTAAGTATCATTAATCGGCATCATTCACAAGTGACAAAACCCAGTTGTTCTCCTTTCTTGGAACTGAATCAAAGAAACCCTAAACTAGTGTAAAGTGTCAATGAAAAGCTCCTTACTGTTATGATTTAATTCTTACATAATTGTAGGTATTGAGACCAAAATAGCAAAGATTCCAGCTCATTACTGCACCACAAATGAGCAATGCAAACAAACCCCGCCAGAACAGAGCCGTGCTTAAATGTCACAGGAGTCACACCTGAGGAGAGGCTCTAAGATAAATAACACATTTTCCATGTCTGTGGTCCACAGAATCTTCAGGGCTGGAAGACACCTCCAAGGTCACCCTGTGTCACCCCAGCAGCCCACAATCACCCCTGAGCTGTGTCCCCATCTGATGCAGAAATGAATGAAATCCCTGTGTCAGTCACCCCCCTCTGGCAGGCAAGAGTTTGAAATCTGAACCTGGCTTAAACAAAATCGGTTTCACACCCTGGTCCTACAGTGTTACCCCTGCACCCAACAAATGAATCAAACACAGTGCACATGACAAATACAGGAGTTCAAATCCCAGACTGATGTGGGTTGGGAGGGACCCCAAATCCCAGCCAGGGCCACCCCTGCCATGGCAGGGACACCTTCCCCTGTCCCAGGCTGCTCCAGCCCCAGTGTCCAGCCTGGCCCTGGGCACTGCCAGGGATCCAGGGATGGAATTCCATCCCAGCCCCTGCCCACCCTGCCAGGGAACAATTCCTCATTGCCAGGATCCCATCCAGCCCTGCCCTCTGGCACTGGCAGCCATTCCCTTGATCCTGGCATTCCAGCCCTTGTCCAAAGTCCCTCTCATTTCTCTTGGAGCGCTCCCCTGCTCTGAGGATGAGGTCTGAGGCAGGCATGCAAACTCCCAGGAAAAAGCACATTTCCGTGCCAGGGTCCCTTCCCTCACAGCGCTGCCTACCTGAGGAGCCTCCAGGTAAACTGCTCCATTGGGCACAGTGGATCCAAAGAGATGAGGAAATATTTCTGGCGTTTCAGGTTGGTGCACAGCCCTGCCAGCCCATGCAGTGCCAGCTGTGCCCCACGGCCACCTTGTCCCCAGCCCAGAGCACTCAGTGCCACCTGCAGGGGACACCTGCAGGGATGGGCACTGCAAAGCTGCCTGGGCAGCCCCTGCCAAGGCCTGAGCACCCTTTCCATGGGCAAATTCCTGCTGCTGGCCAAGCTGAGCCTGCCCTGGCCCAGCCTGAGGCCGTTCCCTCTGCTCCTGTCCCTGTTCCCCTCTACAGTGACACGGGGCTCTGGGACCGAGTTTCGCCCTCTCGCCCGCCTTTCCCCGTTGGGATTTGCAGCGTCCCACTCCCGGCAGGACCGGCCCCATTGCCCAGCACAGGCCGAGCCCCGAGCCAACAACGCGCTCAGGCGGCGGGATCTGGCTCCCCACCCGCAGAGTCCGGGCGGGCTGGCCCCGCTGTCCCTTCTGTCCCCACAGGGCCCTCCCGGGGCCGCTCGGTCCCTCCCGGCCCCCGCGGCGCCGCGCCGGGCTCGGGGCAGCGCGGAGGCACCGCCGCCTCAGGCGCCCCTCGCTGCCGCTCCCCTCAGCGCTCCGCCGCCCGCCGTGCCCGCGGCCAGGCGGCACCGGGAGCTCGCTCCTTCCCTCCGTCCCTCCCCGGCAGCCCCGGCGGACTCACCACAGAACAGCAGCCCGCTGCAGAGCGCGGCCCGCAGCGCGGCGGCCATGGCGGCTCCTCAGCCGCGGCGGGGCGGCCGAGCCATGGCAGCGGGAGCGGGGCCGCCGGCACCCCGAACCCTCCGCTTCCTCACGGGGCGGGCACCGGCACCCCGAACCCTTCCGCTTCCTCACGGGGCGGGCACCGGCACCCGAACCCTTCCGCTTCCTCACGGGGCGGGCACCGGCACCCCGAACCCTTCCGCTTCCCCACAGGACGGGCACCAGCACCCGAACCCTTCCGCTTCCTCACAGGGCGGAGCGGGCACCGGCACCTCGAACCCTCCGCTTCCCCACGGGATCGGTACCGGGAGCCCCGGCACCCCGAACCCTCGGCTTCCCCACGGGATCGGTACCGGGAGCCGCGCCATCCCGAACCCTCCACTTCCCCACGGGATCGCTACCGGGAGCCCCGGCACCCCGAACCCTCCCGCTTCCCCACGGGATCGGTACCGGGAGCCCCGGCACCCCGAACCTTCCGCTTCCCCACGGGATCGCTACCGGGAGCCCCGGCACCCCGAACCCTCCCGCTTCCCCACGGGATCGCTACCGGGAGCCCCGGCACCCCGAACCCTCCGCTTCCCCACTGGATCGGTACCGGGAGCCCCGGCACCCCGAACCTTCCGCTTCCCCACCGGGCAGCCCGGGCTGCGGGCACGGCGGTGGCCCCCGGGCCTGAGGGTTCTTCCCCCCACACCGGGTCTGTTTCCCCTCACACATCAGGGCTGCTTATACCGATTTTAAATTGCTCGTTTGGATTTTAAGTGTCATAAAAATATTTTAATATTAATGGGTAATTGTACAAAATTATACAAAAATAAAGTCAAGAAGTGTATTAATGCCTTGATCCACTCTTTTGTCAGCTGAGTATTCCTGTCTCTGCCCCCATTATTCCACTTGATCAGTGCTCTCTGCACAAATACAGCATCCAGGCAGCAGAAGAGGTTTCACAGAAATCCAGTAACAGAGATAAAGAATAAAAAATTGTAAAAGTGGTCTGGTTAGGAGAGCAGCCTTCCCCTGCCCCAGGCTGCTCCAGCCCCAGTGTCCAGCCTGGCTTTGGGCACTGCCAGGGATCCAGAGATGGAATTCCATCCCAGCCCCTGCCCACCCTGCCAGGGAACAATTCCTCATTGCCAAGATCCCATCCAGCCCTGCCCTCTGGCAGCGGGAGCCAGTCCCTGGCTCCTGTCCCTGCAGGCCTTGGAAATTGTCTCTCCCGACCTTCACAGGGAACAATTTCCAATCCAAAACTGCCCTCTGTCAGTTTGAAGCCATTCTCTCCTGTCCTGTCACTCCATCCCTCATCCAAAGCCCCTCCTTTGGAGCCCCTTTAGGCACAGAAGGGGCTCTCAGGTCTCTCTGGGTCCTTCTCCAGACAAACAGCCCCAGCTCTTTCCGTAGGAGCCCACGCTCACGGGATGTTAATGAAAGGACAAGATCTGTGCGTTCAGTCCAGAAATAAGAGCTGGACAACACTGGTTCCTATGCCATAAAGTCAAAGCAGATCTCCCTCCTTCACCTCCTCATGTACCCTGTTACTTGCTCTGCGTCTGAGTCCACAGAGTCGCTTTCCTCAGAGGAAGAGGAGGAGTTTTGCCACTCCCGGAAGTCATTAGAACAAGGCGCTCCCTGCCCACCTGCCGTGTCCTCCAGCAGCTTTGGCTGCAGAGCATGAGCGCAGTGCCAGTCCCCTGCGTCCTGCCGGGCCGCAGAGCCCTGCCCGTGCTGCTCCAGGGATCCCAGCAGCACCGAGTGCAGGCTGATGGTGAAGCACTCACTGCCCCGCTGGGGCTCACGGCTGCCCCCGGACAGAGCGCTCAGCAGCTCGCTCCTCGTGTCCCTGTCCCCTTCAGGGTGTCCCTGAGGCTCCTGTGGCTCAGCAGCTGGCGTGTCCCCAGCCTGGCTGCTGCGGTGCTCACAGGTGCTGCTCACGGAGTACTGCCCCAGGCTGCTGGGGGTGTCACAGCCCTGGGGGACAGCGGCCCTGCCCAGCCTGTCCCGCCTCGTGTAGTCGTGGTCACACAGGGCGCTGCTGTCACTGTCACTGCTGTCACTGTCAGTGTCATCACTGGCACTGCCTCTGCGGCCCCTGGCCTTGCTTTTCACCTCTCTGGGGATGATCTCCACCGAGGCCACTGTTTCTGACTCAGACACCCACGGGGAGTAGGCCAACTTCCTGATGAACGCCTGGAAGAGTAAAAGGAATTAAATCACTCAGCCCCCTTTGCACACGTGCATGCAAAACCATGAAGAAAACCCCAAATAACCTCCAGCCATGAGGCTGTCAAACAAATTATTCCATCTGTGCCACAGTTTGGGCTTTTTCTGCAGAGTTCAGGGGATCTAGGATTGCTCCTTCTTTTCCATTCCTGAACATCACACAACTCCTGAAAGGTTTGAGGGGGAAGGGATCTTAAAAAATCATCACATTCCAATCCCCTGCCATGGCAGGGACACCTTCCCCTGTGCCAGGTGCTCCCAGCCCCAGTGTCCAGCCTGGCCTTGGGCACTGCCAGGGATCCAGGGCCTGCCCACCCCTCACAGGGTGAGCTGTCTTGTCACTCTCCCAGCTCCTGCAGTCACCTCTATCACAGCTGAGCCACTTTCACGTCCTTTAGAAATTATCTTTTGAAGCAATTTTCACCATTTTAACATCCCAAGCCCTGTCTTCCCTCTGCACTTCAGAGGATTATTCAATATTTGAAGCATTCATCAAGTTGACAATAAAAAATAAATAAACCTTAGACACTCCTTAGTAATGTGTCCAGCAATTGTTGGGACCTGAGTGATGACACAGCAAAGGACAGAAACATGAGGAAAAAGTCTTAGAAAAAAGTGGCACCCATCTGCTCTGGGTATGTTTGTAGAAAATGAAAAATATTTATGCTAAATATTTATGTAAAACTCTACAGAATTAAATGTAAAAGAAGTCAGAGACTGTAAAAAACAGAACAAGCAAAAAAAGATAGAAACAAGAAATCTTGTGATTTTTGCTTGAAATTTAGTGGCACAATTATTTGTGAATGAAATTATCCACTTAAATTCAATCTGTGGAAATAAAAAACTAGCTGGCTCTATTCAGGACTGGCTCCCTCTGTGCTTGATCACAGAGAAAGTCCAAGAGAGATTTTTCTATTATTATGAAACAGTGGAACAACTTCTCCTCCAGTCTCTCCTCGCAGGGCAGCTTCTCCAGCCCTCTGCTCACCCCTGGCCCTGCTCTGGGCCACACCTTTCGTGCCCTGTGGGGACCAGAACCGGGTGGAACATTCCTGGATATTCCCCTGAGCAGGGTGGGATGAGCCTCTCTGTTAGTGACTTGTCACAGAAATAGCAAGAAATGCTTTTGAATATTTGTTCTGAAGATCAGACAAAACTCAGCAGCCCAGAGATCATCTTTGCCTGAGGTAAACTGCAAATGCAAACATTCTGTGCTCTTACAGAACCTGTACCTAAAGCACAGGACAAAATTCCAGCTGTTAAACCCCCTGCTGCCAGCCAGAGAGGGCAGATCTGAGAGCTGGTACATACCAAGGTCTGAGGAAGGGAAAACTTCGGAAAAATAAAACCTGCTGCATGCACACACTTCAGGACAGCAAAAATGATCAGTGCAACACAGACAGCACCTGCCACTGCAGCTTCATGATGCCCTGGAGTGAAAAAAAAAATCAAACAAACACACATGGAGGAAGTGTCCCACCACCCCATTCCAGACCTCCCAGTCACAACAGGAATTAGGAATCACCAATAATTTGGGTTGGAAGGGATCTCTGAAAGTCAAATGCAAAACAAGACCAAATCCCAAACTAGCTTCAGGACTCACAAAAGAAGTGACTCCATCTTTTTGCAGAGCTAGTGGAGATCTGAATGGCCCAGGGGATTGCCAAGAGATTTGTTGCCCTAAAATCAGTGGGGTTTTATATTTCCCTCCTAAACACCCACAATGGTTCTTCTCTTGGAATGTTTCTCTCTGCCAGGGAGGCTCTGAGGGACAGTGCCCAGGGAGCAGCTGGGGCTGGGCCAGGGCAGGGAATTAGGGTGGATTTTAGGGCAAGGCTCTTCCCCAGAGGCTGCTGGCACTGCCCAGGCTGCCCAGGCAATGGGCACGGCCCCGAGGCTGCCAGAGCTCCAGGAGCCTTTGGCCAGCGCTGCCAGGGGTGCCCAGGCTGGGCTTGCTGGGCTCTGGGCAGGGCAGGGGTGGCACTGGGGGATCCCTGGGGGTGTCTCCCAGCTCAGGACATTCCATGCTGCTGTGATCACTTGTTTTTTGGGACTGAACTGTAAATGTCCCTACACCTACAGAACACTGCCCTCCCAGACCAGCCCCCCTGCCCCACAGCTCCAGTACCTTGCTGAGCCTCTGAGTGTGTAGTGACACACTTCCAGGGGGAGGGGACAGAATTCTTGTTCAGGGATGCAGTGACCCCCACGGACAAGCAGTAATTCCTGCTGGGGTACAGCTCCTCGATGACAACACTGAACACCTCTTCAGTGGTGCTCTGCCGTGGCCTCTGCCATGAAAAACAATGGTTTGAAATCAGTCATTGGCTGAAAAGAGTCCCTGCTCCCTCCTCCAGACCAGCCCCCCTGCAGCGAAAGGAAGCTCAGACTCTGCTGGCCACGGTGTCTCTCTTCTTCTAAGAAAGCTATTTCTATGTTTGCTTTTGCTTCTACCCACATATTTGGTTTTGGGAGCCTGTTAACCATCAGAGCCATTCATGCCCTCAGTGTTCCTCCCCTAAAGCACAACTGCTCCCAAATTTCCCTACCTTATGCTCTCCATCCTGTGATTTCAGGGTGATCTCATAATCCAGCTCTTCGTAGATATCAATTAAAGACAGCAGCTTCCCCTTGTCTCTGAAGTGGGAGGCTGGCAGCTTGATGGTGACATTGAGGCAGTTTGGACAGGAAGTGACATTCACTTCTGGTGGTCCCAGAATTGCTGTTGGAAAACGAGAAAGAGGAAAAAATGATGGAAAAAATACGCACTTTATGCAGTACCAACTCCCCTTCTGTGATGCACACAGAGCTGGCTCAGCACTCTCCAGAGGGGCCCCTGCTGCCAGTCCACAAGGCCTTGCAACATTTAACTTCCACAGCCAAACCATCATTTCCCACAGGCTTTAAAGGAAAAGGAGCGGAAGGAAGAAGCAGAAAGGGAACTGAGGATTTGCTCCACCTTCACAGAGATGTGAGCTTTGTATCTACCTGAGATTAAAGCTGAGGGTAAAGTACAGAATAGAATCCTGGAATGGGTTGGGTTGGGAGGGACCTTAATCCCAGCCCATCCCACCCCTGCCATGGCAGGGACACCTCCCACTGCCCCAGGCTGCTCCAGCCCCAGGGTCCAGCCTGGCCTTGGGCACTGCCAGGGATCCAGGGATGGAATTCCATCCCAGCCCCTGCCCACCCTGCCAGGGAACAATTCCTCATTGCCAAGATCCATGTAACCCTGCTCTCCTTCAGCTGAAAGCCACCCCCCCTTGTCCTGTCCTTTTTGTTAAACCAGCTACTGAGGGACTGCAGGGCTCCTCCTCAGGATGCTCTCCTTGTCCCATTCTCATTCCCTGCAGTGTTCCCTCATCCCTGACTCTGGAAGGGGACACAGCAGCTGCCTCTGCTGAGCTCAGAGGAAACACCATCAGTTCATCCTCCACAGCTGTCCAGCTGTTCCTCAAGATCTCTCAGCTCTGTCAGCTCAAAACTCCATTTTATGCAGAGCCAAGTGGAGCCACCTCTGGCAATAAAGACAAGCACCTTCAGCAGGGAAAAGGGCAGATGGATTGTCTGTCCATCAATCTCTTCCCTACACCTGCTGCAGACCTGGCATTTTTTAACTCAACATCCACTATTTGAACACACAAAACCAATGCTGCTCTTTCAGTTGTGTACCTTACACAGTCAAGAGATTTTTACTTGGTGTTTGTCAATGCACAACTGTATTTCCTTTATATTTATAATGTGTTTATTTCAAAACCAGAGCCTCATTCCTTTACCAGAGCTACTAATCAGAACTACTCATTTTAGAAACTTATCTATATACTTAAAGTAATAGATATATTAAATACTACACACAAATAGCCACCAACACAGTCAGGGTGGAGTCTTACAGCAAAGGCAGCAGAACATAATTCAGGAATCAGCTGCTAATGCAAACTACAAAAAGAAGAAATGCAGAGAGAACTTACTCTCAGTGAACGGCACAAAACGCAGCACAGAAGAACTGAGCACCTGAGCTCCTCCAGTGCTCTGAACTAACACAGAATACTCAGAGGATTTGTCCCTGAGCTCCTCTGTCAGCTCACAGGAGAGCTGGGCGATGCCTGAACACTGCTGAGCACTCATCCAGTTCTGGCTCCTGCAGGAAACAGCACGAGTCTCAATTCTCTGATGTGAGGAGGCATGGGAGTGTGAGGAGAGCATTTCTCAGGGGAAAAAATAAAACAGAAAAATTAAGAAAAAACCCAGAAAAACAGAAAACAGCAGCATTACTATCTTCACTGAATCCCTGGGGCTGGCACAGCCCTGCCAGCCCATGCAGTGCCAGCTGTGCCCCACGGCCACCTTGTGCCCAGCCCAGAGCACTCAGTGCCACCTGCAGGGGACACCTGCAGGGATGGGCACTCCAGAGCGCCCTCCTCTTTGGGTCAATAAACATTAAAAGCAGAATTTGTGCCTCATTTTGTGTGACTTGCCTGTGGCCTCTGTAGAGCACGTTGTAGGACGCTGGCACAGCTGGGTCATGTTCTGCCTGCCAGGACAAAATGTGCTGGAAATTGTGGGAGTCCATCTGGAGGTTGTAGGGAAGCCCCTGTGAAATTCCTTCTAGAAAGGAAAAAATAGAAAAAAACCCAAAAAACAACAAACAACTCTGAGCTTTGCAACAATTCTAACAAATAAACCCACTTAGAGCAGCTCAGGATTTGCCCCAAAAAGCAGCCACGGGGGAGAGCTCAGCACAGACACAGCAATGCACAGCACTGCGCACACGGATTACATCTCCCTCAGTTCTTGCTCCAAAAAGCATGAAGTTCCAAAATGATGATTGGTGAGGATGTGCAAGCCGTGAAATGCGTTAGTTCAAGCATTTTAAAGATGGTAACACTCTTACCAGGCAGGCTGCAAACAGCTGCAGACAGAAAGGTGAGGCACACTGGAAAGTGAAACTCTGTATTAATGCGTGGTGCATCCACAGGTGCATCCTGACTTTTACTGCAAGTATTCACCTGCAACAACTGGCTTCACACCCAGCACCGCCTGTGGAACTGATACTTTCTGTCACATCTCCCCAGACTTCCCTACATGTCCCTGCTCCTGCAGAGCCTGGCAGGGGTGTCCATGAACAGGGGCTCTGAGGAGGAGCTGGTTCCTGGATCCCTACGCTGCTCCCTCCACGTGAGGCTCAGGATTCAGTGTCAGCAAAACCACCCAAGATGTTCTCATCAAACCATGTCTCAGAGGACTCTGACTGTATTTCAAACACCTTTTCAAGCCATCCTAAGAATTTTAGAACTGATCTGGGAAAAGATTCCATTATTGCTTGACTGATCTTCATAGACCCCAGAATGGTTTGGGTTGGAGAGGACCTTAAAGAACACCCAGTGCCACCCCTGCCATGGCAGGGACACCTCCCACTGTCCCAGGCTGCTCCAGGCTGGCCTTGGGCACTGCCAGGGGTCCAGGGGCACCCACAGCTGCTCTGGGCAATCCTGCCATTCCAGAGGCTCCTCCATCTTCCTGTAAAACCTCCCCAGCAGGCTGTGATCCACCCTGGCTCTCTCTGCATCCAGGATTCCTTTCCTTGACCAACCCAGCTTCCCATTGCTCTCATCCTTTCAACACAGTGCTTCAAAACACTTGAAGTTTTTGTTCTGACTCTTTTTATTCTTTTTTCTCAAGACCCTTCAGCCTCCCTTCTGCTTTGAGTGCAGCAAGGAGGAACTTCCTGTTCAAGTTTTAGGCATTTTGTGGTCATGCCTCTGACTCAGGAGATGCTGACTCCCACACTCAGTTGGCAAAGCAGCCACTACTTTAATTCCAAACACATTTCTTCTCTGTTTTACACGAACTCCATGGGAAAATCTGCAGAGTTCCTTCCTTATCTTCCCTAAAACTCTTTTGTCTTGACTAGTTGTGTTAAAAAGATGTGCCACAGTCAGCATGACTGAGAAAAGAGAAGAGAGATCAGGGCCTTGAATTGGAAAATTTAAAAAATCTTCGTGGACATCCACAAATAATGGGTTTAACTGCAGCTAAATGTAGAATAATGGATTTCTTACCAGGTAGGAAATCACCCATTTGGGAAAAAAAAAACAAACAGTGGGGATAAACAAGCAATATTTTAACAATTATTATTATCTGAACACAAGCTCAGATTTGTAATAAATTGTGTCTGCTGAATTGCTGCTGTATTCCAGTTAGCATTATTTGATTCTCCAAAGCCTCTTCTCTACCCAAACCAAATTCCTCTCAGTTCAGAGCTCAAACTGCCTCTGAACTTTGTTTCAACAAACAAGTTTAGCAAAGGAAGTTGAACAGTTGCAAAACTGTTTGTGTTACACTCTTACAAAGGAGACACAGCCAAGACAAACAGCTCAGAACGAGTCACTGGGGAGATCCAGCCTGGGGAAATACAGATGGTCTGGAAACTGCACGGGGAATCTTCTGCAGCATCTTGGCCTATTTGAGTTTCTACCACCCCTGGCAGTGCCAGGGCCAGGCTGGACCCTGGGGCTGGAGCAGCCTGGCACAGGGGAAGGTGTCCCTGCCATGGCAGGGGTGGCGCTGGGTGCGCTGTGAGGTCCCTCCCAAACCAGTCTGGGGTTCTGGGATGATGACCTGAGCCTTTTTACGGAATAAAAGGATCCTAACCTAACAAACTCCCTTCTCACAACAAGCACAGCTCAGCCAAACTGAGCTTCTTTCACCTGCTAAAATCTGAGCTTCTTTTACCTGCTACTCCAGAAACTGAGGAGAGCTGGAAAACTCAGAATAAAAAACAAAAACCCTCACATGTAACTGAGAGTTCCTGGACGTGCTGGGAGGCAGAATCATGGAATGGAATGGGCTGGACTGGAAGGGACCTTAAATCCCATCCAGGGCCACCCCTGCCATGGCAGGGACACCTTCCCCTGTGCCAGGCTGCTCCAGCCCCAGTGTCCTGCCAGGGATCCAGGGATGGAATTCCATCCCAGCCCCTGCCCACCCTGCCAGGGAACAATTCCTCATTGCCAAGATCCCATCCAGCCCTGCCCTCTGGCACTGGCAGCCATTCCCTGGCTCCTGTCCCTCCATCCTTGTCCCCAGTCCCTCTGCAGCTCTCCTGGAGCCCCTTCAGGCCCTGCCAGGGGCTCTGAGCTCTCCCTGCAGCTTCTCCTCTCCAGGTTGGACATTCCCAGCTCTCCCAGCCTGGCTGCAGCCCCCGCTCGTGGTTTGTGCAGAGTGCAGCACGCAGGGCTGACAGAGATCCTTACTCTGGGAATCGCTCCAGGGAGAGCTCTGCAGCACCATGATGGTCTCTCACTTCATTAACTCAGCAGGATTATTAATGAATTAATGAGCCCCTGCAGTGCTGCTCTCTACCCCAAAGGTTCAGGTACTTACCAAGCTGCCAGAGAGGCATTGGCACATCCATTGGGGTTCTCATGGAGATTAACAAACAAACCTCTCTGCTTGCAAAAGGAACATTTCGCTTCTGCTCCTACAAATACATGAAAAACAAGCACATTTTACTAAACGATCCCAGGAAATTGCCTTAGTAAATCACTTCAAACTGACCCAAGGTTTCTGTACAGAGCTGTTTTACCCTCTCCAGGTCTGAGGGGGGGCAGTGGTACTGAAAGAGTTACTGGGGGCACTGATCTTTATCATTTCATGCCAATCTTTGTCCATTTTCATGGCAACAGCACTCTCCTTTTTCCATGGAAAGGGCTCCTACCACTTCAAATAAAGCAGAAACCACTGTATAATTATTTATATTAACTTTGCATTTAGATGGCATCTGAGAATTCAATGCCACTCACTCCAACTCCATTAATACAATGAAAACAAACTTTGCTTGGCTTTGTTTGAAATAAACTCATCACCATTGTAGGAATTGCTTCCAAAAAGGGAAAAGATCAACAGAGCAATTGGAAAAAAATTAATTACAAAGAAGTCAGGAAGTTTGTTACAATTTTTAAGGCATAAGATCTATTAAAATAATCCTTCTCTTCACTGTTATTTTTTACTCTAATTAACACCCCCATAATATTAACATCAGTTTTGAGTTAGCTGGGCAAAGGTGTATCTATTTCTAAAGAATCTTCCTCTTGGGTTTAACAAAAATTAACTGCTTTTTAATTTATTTGCAAATACAACTGGAATTATTTTCTGTGCAAAACAAGCAATTTAAAATCCCGCCAGAGCACGCTCTGTATATCCATATATGAATATATCCATCTGTAACCCTCTATATTCATCTACTAACACGGGATAGAAGTCATCTGTTAAATTCAGGGGAAGTAAACCCCTTGATCTGAGAAGTCAATCTCCGTGCTCAGAGTTGTGGCAGGAGGGCAGAAGCCACTGGGTGGCCTGGATGTGTGCAAGTGACAGTCCCACAGCCCCAGGGCATGCTCCCTTCCCCTCTCTCTGTTAGCTCACTCAAGCAGAAGCGGTTCCAAAGGGCAGCTGCACCTGCAGGCTGGGATTTCCCAGGTTGTACAAAGAGTTCCCTTCAGGAGAAGGCTCTGGGGAGGCTGGATTCACTCGGTAAAGGATTTCCTCTCCCTGTTAACCCTCGCAGCTCACCCCAGGCCCCATGTGGAGCCCTGCTGCCCAGGGATGCGCTGCGTGTACCTGGGCTGCGTGCTGGCCATGCTGCAGGGATAACAACAATCACTCTGGGGTCACGCCAGGCTCCCGGGAGCCTCTGGCTGCAGGGCAGAGGAGGCTCCCACATGAGGCACGCCCAAAGCCAGGTTATTCCTTCAGCACCTTCCGCTGGCTGAGAAACTGTGACAAAATGTGCTCATCTCCAGGATGCCACAGCGGCCTAGAGCTGGATGTCCTCTGCAGATCTATCACAGCCAGGGAGATTCCAGGCAAAAACCATTTCTGTCAGATCTCTGGTGAGCCTTGGTTACTCCTCCTCAGAGCTGCAGCAATGCCTGTGGAGAAGCCATGGAAAGAGCAGTGAGTGCAGCCCCCCCCAGCAGCTGCCCGCAGCCCCAGTGCCACCATGGCCCAGGGGACACTGGCACAGCACCCACAGCTGCAGCTCCTGGGATCACACACTGGCTGGGGGGATCCCAAATCCCACCCAGTGCCACCCCTGCCATGGCAGGGACACCTTCCCCTGTGCCAGGCTGCTCCAGCCCCAGGATCCAGCCTGGCCTTGGGCACTGCCAGGGATCCAGGGATGGAATTCCATCCCAGCCCCTGCCCACCCTGCCAGGGAACAATTCCTCATTGCCAAGATCCCATCCAGCCCTGCCCTCTGGCACTGGCAGCCATTCCCTGGCTCCTGTCCCTGCAGGCCTTGTCCCCAGTCCCTCTGCAGCTCTCCTGGAGCCCCTTCAGGCCCTGCCAGGGGCTCTGAGCTCTCCCTGGAGCTTCTCCTCTCCAGGTGAGCACTCCCAGCTCTCCCAGCCTGGCTCCAGCCCTGGGATCAGTTTGGTGGCTCTCAGGTTCAGGCTGGATGGGGCTCTACTTGCTTCCAAACAGAAAAGAAAAACAGCACCTTTGAGGTTTTGAAAGTCATTAGCTCATATTTCAGAAAAGCTCTCCCCCAATTCTCTGAAACAAGCAGATGGTCTGTTTACTTACATAAATCAGCTTAGGGGAATACTGAGAGAGGCAGAGAGGCTGACTGACAGAAAGGCAGTCTGCAGAGGAACATTCTGAGCCTGCACAGCGACCTCTGAGAGCACCCAGCCCAGCCCCTGCCCCCAGGGTCACCTCCAGCAGCGCCCCAGGAACGTGTCCAGGGGCTTTGGGATGGCTCCAGAGAGAGACACTCCAGCCCCTGCCTGGGCAGCTGCTCCAGGGCTCTGCCCCTCCAGGGAAGGAAGTTCTTCCTCCTGCTGGGCTGGAATTGTTGTGTTTAGCTCCTGGCCGTTCCTTGTCCTGCTGCTGGCACACTGAGCAGAGTCTGGCACCATCCTGACACCCCTGGAGCTCTATAAAATCCTGAACCCACCCGAGCCAGGCAACCACACTGTGCCTGTGGCATTATTCCCACCCTCAACTGCTGGGAGACTTTGGATAAATCACTTCTAAGGACACAGAAATCCCTTAACCTCAATAACCCAAGGCCATTACCAACAGCCCTTTTCCCACGGGCTGCCACAGTGCTGAGGAGGAGACAGCCTCAGGCTGGGCCAGGGCAGGCTCAGCTTGGCCAGCAGCAGGAATTTGCCCATGGAAAGGGTGCTCAGGCCTTGGCAGGGGCTGCCCAGGCAGCTTTGCAGTGCCCATCCCTGCAGGTGTCCCCTGCAGGTGGCACTGAGTGCTCTGGGCTGGGGACAAGGTGGCCGTGGGGCACAGCTGGCACTGCATGGGCTGGCAGGGCTGTGCCAGCCCCGGGGATTTGGGATCTGCCCGAGGGACAGGGGACCCTCGGGGATGGCCCAGCCTGGGCAGGGGACCCAGCACACAACGGTTCGACAAGGGGCGCTGTGAGAGCCCTCGGCAGCCGCCGTTCCTCCCACACATCAGGCCTCGGCGCGATTCGCACACCAAAGCCACCCCCGGGCACCTCCCAGGCCACCGCCGGGGTCAACGCAGCGAGCGGGACGCTGCCAAGGGCCAGCCCTGCGGGCTTTTGGGGCTCCATGTGCGGGTCAGGGGGCTCCACACGGCTCCAGCAGAGCGCTGCCGGGAGCCGCGGAGCCCTGCAGGGCAGCGGCCCTGCCCGCTCCCCTCAGCCGGGGGAAGGAGCGCGGCCCCGCTCCCCTCAGGGAACCGCGCCAGTGTCACCGCAGGGCCGCGCCCGGCGGCACACGGCGCCGCACACACCGCCTCCTTGCAGCCGTACCTCGCGGTGGAGAATCCCGAGGGGCTCCGCTGCGGCTCCTCATCGCTGCTGAGCGCTTCTATCGGCCCTGATCGATGCCATCGACCCTAGCGCCGCCACCCGCGCCGCCGCCGAGCGGAAAATGGCGGCGGGAACGGGGCGCCCCTTCGCACAGGCCACGCCCACAGGGAATCAAACCACGCCCCTACGCAGTCAAACCACGCCCCAATCGGGCTATAGACACGCCTCCATTCCGTAAGCCCCGCCCCTGCCCCTCGGGCCCCGCCCAGCTGTCCCTGAGGGGCGATGGTCCCTGAGGGGCGATGGTGGTCCCTGAGGGGCGGCGGCGGTCCCTGAGGGGCGATGGTCCCTGAGGGGCGATGGTGGTCCCTGAGGGGCGGCGGCGGTCCCTGAGGGGCGATGGTGGTCCCTGAGGGGCGATGGTGGTCCCTGAGGGGCGATGGTCCCTGAGGGGCGGTGGCGGTCCCTGAGTGTCGGAATCCAGGACATCCCTCTGGGTGCCCTGGATGGCCAGAGCCGCTGGCAGGGGGCTCTGAGACCCTGGCATGCAGCCAAAGACACACATGGGGTTTGGATCTTAGCCCATGGAGCAAATTACTAACTCTGTATCAAGAATTACAAGCCACACACACAAGTTTAGGTGTTGTAGTAGAAGCAGTCACAAAGTGAAAGGAAGGATTTCTGAGTGCTGTACAGGGGGTTTAAGCCTTGTACGCAGGGGTCCGACTTTTGTACATGGGGGTCAGGGGTTCTAAGATGGAGGGATTTGGGTGTGCCCTGTCCTCTTTCTTTCTCCTTCCCAGCCTCCATGTCTTTGGTGATGTTGGCACTCACAGATTGGTTTAGAGTAGAAAGTCACCATTCAATATAGATAGTAGGCATTGGGGAAAAAGTATAAACATGTAACACGTAATGTGTGATATAAAAGATGGCACCAGCCCCTGGGAGGGCAGTGTGCCTCTGTCTGACCTGCTGAACAGGCCACAGCAGCTCAGGAGAAGAATCTTTTAGATAACCAACAATAAACTACCTTGAGAACAGACAACAGAAGACTACTGAGTCTTTCTTCGAAGGCACGGGTTGGAAGAGGGACTTTTCCATCTTTTGGGGTCACTCCAATCCGGGGGTAAAATCCCACACCTGAGGGGCGGCGATGGTCCATGAGAGGCGGCGGTCCCTGAGGGACAATGGTGGTCCCTGAGGGGCGGCGCCGCTCTCTCCCCACACTCGCGGAAAGGCCTTTATTCCTTTCTCTGCCTTATTCCCGTTTCTGCCTTTATTTCCGTTTCTGTCGCTCGTCCGGGCCCGCTCCACCCCCGGCTCTGCGCTGTTCGCTGTGCGAGAAAGCTGCGGGAGCGGTGGCGGATCCCCTGCCTCGCTTACAGAGTCAGAGGCGCAGCAGGTTTGGGCTGGAAGGGACCTCAGAGCCCATCCAGTGCCACCGCTGCCATGGCAGGGACACCTTCCCCTGTGCCAGGCTGCTCCCAGCCCCAGTGTCCAGCCTGGCCTTGGCACTGCCAGGAATCCAGGGGCAGCCGCTGTTCCTGCGGTGCCATGGGAAGGGAAGGGCCCTGTGGGACCGGCTCCGTGCGCAGCAGGATCTGTCAGCAGTGCCCTGGAGCCAGGAGGGACATCCCTGTCCTGGGGCCACCATCACTGCCCAGAGGGAAGGGATTGTCCCACTCTGCTCTGGGCTGTCCCCTCCAGTGCTGGGACAGTTCTGGGTGTCTCAGTATCAGAGAGATCCACGAGAGAGTCCAGAGGAGGGACACGAGGATGGGGAAGGGCCTGGAGGGGCCCCCGAGGTGCCTGGGCCAGCTCAGCCTGCAGCAGCCTGAGGTCAGAGCTGCCCGGGGCTGCAGCTCCTCCCGAGGGGCAGCGCAGGGACAGCTCCGAGCTCTGCTCTGCGACAGGGACAGCACCGGGGAGCGCCTGGGGCTGGGCCAGGGCAGGGCAGGCTGCAGAGCAGGGCAAGGCTCTTCCCCAGAGGCTGCTGGCACTGCCCAGGCTGCCCAGGCAATGGGCACGGCCCCGAGGCTGCCAGAGCTCCAGGAGCCTTTGGCCAGCGCTGCCAGGGGTGCCCAGGCTGGCCTTGCTGGGCTCTGGGCAGGGCAGGGGTGGCACTGGGGGATCCCTGGGGGTGTCTCCAGCTCAGGACACTCTGTGATTCTCTGATTCACTGTCCACCCCATGTCAGAGCCTGCCCACCCTCCCAGGATGCAGCAGAACTCCTAATCACAGTTCTGCTGTCTCTGAAGCCTACCTTTTCCAACTTTCCCCAAACCCTCTAATTTTAAAGATTCCCTCATTCCTCATTGTCAAGATCCCACCCAGCCCTGCCCTCTGGCACTGGCAGCCATTCCCTGGCTCCTGTACCTGCAGCCCTTGTCCCCAGTCCCTCTGCAGCTCTCCTGGAGCCCCTTCAGGGCTCATTCCCCCCAGAGCATTCCAGGGGTGTCTCCCCAGCCCAGGCTGGGCTGGCCCTGGCGGGTCAGTCCCTGCCAGGGGGGTTCCCTCCCTGCCAGGCTGGCTGAGGAGCAGCTCAGGCCGTGGCAGTGCCCTGCAGAGCTGCCCTGGGCAGGGCAGGAGGTGTTTGGGGAAACAGCTGAAATGCTCCATTTCCTCTGCTCTGCAGCCTCTGGCCTCTGCTTCTCAGTTGCAAAACAAAGTTAGAGACAACGACCTGGAGAGTTCACTGTGATTTCCCCGGCACAGTGAATCCAGTCTGATTTAAAACCGAGGGTTGTGGAGTTGGTTTGGCTGGCAGGGACCCTAAAGCTCACCTCACTCCATGCCATGAGCAGGGAGCCTCCCCTTTGCTCTCAGCAGAGAGGGTTTGCTCTTTCTGGAGGGCCATGGCACAACCATTTCCTTCCGTGGTTTGGTGTTTGATGTCTGAATGTGGAGCAGACATCTGATTTCTGCTGAGAACCTCTTCTTGCACAGCCTGAAACATCCTGTTTTCTACTGTTCCTGTACCGCACGGGCCTTTTGTCTGTGTTGTTCTCACTGGGGATTTCAGCTTGCAGAATAATCGCCACAGTAGTTGGTAAAAGTGGCAAAGAAATGGAGAATAAAAATTACGTATTTATGGTTTTGCTCTCTTGATTTTTTTCTGTGTGGGCTCTTCTGAAACTTCAGTGCATACAAATGTAGGAGGGACTGCTCCTTCCCTCTAATATTTTTTTTTGTACAGTCCTATTTTTTTTGCTTGCTCATGTTTTGCAATATTGGCTCAGAAAGAAATCAAAAATGTGCAAGATTTTGAGAAGTATTTCTCTAAGTTTTCCCAGTTAAAAAAACTGGAATATGTTGGGGTTTTTTTTGGCCTGAAGGTGATGCTGTTTCTCTAGGAAAAAGTACTGGAAAAGCCATTGGGAGGCCTGGTGGGAAACACTTGTGTTAAAATTCAGTGTACACCGATTTATGCTCTTTGTCTTGGCAAGTTTTCATCACCCTTTGGAAGATGGAGTTCTGTCAGAGCAGCACTCACCTCAGTTTATTAAACTCCCAGTGTGTCACGGGTCAGCACACTCAAAATAAAAGCCAGTAATTAATTTGTTTAAATTATTATTATTATTGTTATTAATGCTCGTCCTTGCTGTGTGGTGCTGGCCCTGTGCTCTGCCGTGCTGCAGGGTTTGTGGCGGGCCAGCTGTGCTTTCTGTCCCCACCAAAGCTGCTTTTACGTGTTTGTTTTGAGAGGTTTCCTGTGCCAGGCCAGAGGCACAGCAGCTCTCTGCTGTTTCTGCAGTGCCTGACTCATCCTGTCCCTTTCTGCCACCTTTGGGCTTTGTCTCCTGCTCTGACACCCGGGCACATTTCTGCTCTCTCTGTTGGCTCAGAAACCTGCTGAGACCCTTCTGTGTGCTGAGAACACTTCTGTTTTGGGCAGGGTTGTTTGACATCCCTTTCCAGGCTCCGGTTCCTCCCCGGCAGGGTGGGCAGGGGCTGGCACAGGGTGCCCAGAGCAGCTGGGGCTGCCCCTGGATCTCTGGCAGTGCCCAGGCCAGGCTGGACACTGGGGGGGTGCCTCGGGAAGGCTGATCTGGAACAGAATTAAAGAATAAAGTAGGGATTTCTTAAAAGGCCTCCATGTGTGGAAGAAGTTTTACAGAGACTTATGTGAGGACAGAGAAGTTTGAGCCATGTTCACCCCTGGAAGAATTTCCTGCCGAGGTCGTTGACACAGGAACCAAGAGAGAAAGAAGGAGAAATACCAGAATCCTGCGCCTGTCCTGTCCATTCCAATGAGCACTTTGTTCTTGTGACCCATGAGTGAAGTGCAAACCTCTGAGCTGTGTAAGAATGTAGCCATCCTAAACAACTCCTGAAACATGTAAACTAAGTGTGAAGAAAAAGTTTACTGTACATAAAAGTCTATAAATATACAGCAGGATAATATCATGAAAAAAGCATTTAAGGAATATCCCCAAAAATAACAGCGTGCTCTTGGCTAAGTGCCAAACCACACCTGGCTGTAAGAACCTTTGCTCTGTGGTCCTTATCTCCTATTATGCAACTTTTGAATTTTCACAAGAGGGTGAACATGGTTTTCACACAGACTTTAAGGGTTTGGAATACAGGAATAGATATATAATAATATACTGTTAGAATACAGCAATAGATATATAATAATATACTGTTAGAATACAGCAATAGATATAAAGCAACATGGAGGTTTTAGGGTGAGGCTGATCCTTCTTCTTCACCTTCTCCTTCTTCTTCACCTTCTCCTTCTTCTTCACCTTCCTCTCCATGGGTTTGGGTGGATTTGTGTCATTGGATAAAAAGTCCCCATTGCGGGCACGGGTGGTTGGGTATTGGGGTAAAAGTGAAAATAATTGAGGTGTCATTTCTGAATTGGACAGTTTATTATTTTTTTTTTTACAGGCCTTGAAAGGCCTTGTAGAGAGAGACAGGGCTCCATTTTCAGTGTGCTGGAGTGAAGTGCTGCAGAACTCAGGGTGTGTGAGACTGTGACAGAGACAAGAACTGATCAACATCTGAGTCCAACAAGAAACACCCTCTCACACATTCAATTCTGACCCTATAAAAAAGAAATTAAGGCTTAATGTGGCACCAGTGGTTTCCAGGGCTCTCAGACAAATACAAACACAGGAACGTGCAACCAGTGTTAGCCAAAGCAGATCCTGCCCCAGCTGGGATTTCACGGCCTCTGGGCTCCACATCCCCATGGGTTAATCAATATGGATGGCAATTGTTCTTAGTGCACACGCCAGATGAAATAACAATTTCTATTTCTCCTGCTCTGCTCTGCCTCCTCATTAAGGTGCAGCACAGAAATAGCAACATGATACAGTGGTGATGTTAGAGCAGTTGGAATTATTTTGTTCCACAAGAGAATGTGGGACATGAATTTGTAAAAAAATAGAAAAAAAAAGCATAGACAGTCAAAAAAGAACTCTATCTGACAGGATTAGGAGGACGATACTGGAAAATCCCAACCACCTTGGTTTGGGGACGTGAAAACTGGACCTCAGGGGGTTTTATTTATGTTTTCCCTTTTGTAAACTCCCAGGCACCAGGTGGATTTCCAGTCCTGGGAAGTTTTTCCTTAGGATTTGACAGATTGACATGGAATGCACATGAACCAGCCCCTGGAGGCTGAATAAAGGGGATGGAATTTCGGAATTTCAGTGTTCCTGTGGTCCTGAAAGCATTAACTAGATCTTACTCACAGTGAAATAAATGAGATTATTAAATGAGTGTGAGTAAAGGGGCTTGGAATGGTAGAGAAAGAGTACAGAAAGGTGCAGAAGGGGTGGAGAACTTTAATTCCCAGTGGGAATTTCAGCTCGCAGACGCTGCTGGGCTCTGGGCAAGGCGTGGCACAAGGATTTCTGCTCTCCTGGTCTCTGGCTGCTCCTGCTCACTTTGGGGCTGGGTCGAGCTTTGTGCCCCACAGGAGTTTGAGCAGATGGGAATGAGCTGTGAGCAGGGCCCTGTCAGGATCCCAGAATTCCAGAATCAAGGCTGGGAAAACCCTTCAGGATCACCCAGTGCCACCCCAGCCCCACCAGCATCACCCCAAACCCTGTCCCCAAGGCCACATCCAGACTCCTCTGGGACAATTCCAGGGACTCCGAACCTCCCTGGGCAGCTCAGCCCAAGGCCTGGCCACTCTGCCAGGGAAATTTTCTTCCCCAATCTCCAACCTGAGCCTGCCGTGGTGCCATCTCCTTCCTGGGAGTGGAACAGGACCCTTGAGCCCCCCTGTTTGAGCTGTGCCCTCCCTCGATGCTTTCCTGGCTATAAATAACCAGTAGTGGCACAGCAGAGCCTTTTCTTTTCCTGAGGAAATCGTTGTTAATATTCTAATAATGTCATTACCAACGCCATTTGCACCTCAGCTGGCAGCAAACAACTGCTGCCCTCGTCTCTCCGTGGGGTGGGGATCTCCAACTTGCCATGGAGAGGAATTTCTGTCAGCTCTGCGGTGGGAATTCCAGGGAAGAACAGGTGGGAGTGTGCAAGCAGCCTCAGCCTGCTGAGCACACACACCCTGAGCAGAGGGGGTTCAACCCCCTACCTCTGGGGGTGTCTGAACCTACCCCCTGGGGGTTCAACCCCCTACCTCTGGGGGTGTCTGAATGTCCCCAGCTCTGGAAAACTTTCCTAAAGGGCAGGGCTGGCATGGGGGGATGTCCCCTGCAGCCCTCTTTTCCTTGGGCTTTGTTTTTCAGTTGTTTGTTGGGTTTTTTTGGGGTTTGTTTGTTTTTTGTTTGGGGGTTTTGTTTGTTTGGTTTTTCTGATTTTTTTTCCCCTGCAGCTCATTAACCCTTTATTCCCCCCAAATCTGAGGTCTTTGCCACCCTTTTAAGCCTTGTAGCTTCCCATGCTGGTGGAGAGCAGCAAAACCCCCGCTGCAGCAAGCCTTGGTGGTTTCCCCTTCCCCTTGTGGGGTTTTTTTGCTGGAGGGAGCATTTTGGCCACAGCAGGACCCAGAGTGCTCTGGCCATGGCCCCCAGTGGCTGCAGTAATCCGGACAGTGACCTGAGAATTTCACCTTTCCCTTTTTTTAGCAGAACAGGGTGAGCACTTACAGGCCTTGAGTGGAAAATCATTGTTCAGCCTGCTCCCTACTCTCCGTTTTGAGGAAATACCGCAGACTTTTGCCAGAAGAAGGAAATCGGAAACACTCATTGTAAAACTCCTCCTTTAATTTTACAATCGGCAACACCTCCTAATAAAAGGATTTATTGTAGTGGGGACGTGTTGTTAATTATCATTAGACCCCTGCTTTTGATTAATGCTGCTAATTAGTTTCTGCCCTTGACTTTTCCCAATTAAGGGGTGGATGCCTTGGCGCCGAGCACGTGGGCAGATTATCTAATTAGAGGAGAGGAGCAGGGGCTCCCTGCGTAGGTAATGAGTGGAACTTTCAGGAGTTGCTCTGGGGGAGGCACGGGAGCTGCTGGGGCTGCAGGGCTGGGAGCCTTTTGCCACTGGCAATTTGTGATATATATTATATATTACATATATTATGTATTATGTATTATATATGTTATGTATTATGTATTAATATGTTATATTATATATGTTATATTATGTATTATGTATGTTCTATTATATATGTTATATTGTGTTTTATGTTGTATGTTATATATGGTATATGTTATATAGTTTATATTAAATATTTTACATTTTATATTGCATATAAATAATTATATACAATTTATTATTCTATATTACATATTACATATGTTATGTATTATGTATTATATATGTTATGTATTATGTATTATATATGTTATGTATTATGTATTATATATGTTATGTTATATATGTTATATGTTTTATGTTGTATATGTTAATGTTATATAGTTTATATTAAATATTTTACATTTTATATTGCATATAAATAATTATATACAATTTTATTATTATATATTATATATTATATATTATATATTATATATTACGTATATTATGTAATATGTATTATATATGTTATGTATTATGTATTATATAAGTTATATTATATATGTTATATTATATGTTTTATGTTGTGTGTTATATATTATATATGTTATATATAATATATTAAATATTTTTCATTTTATATTGCATGTAAATAATCATATACAACTTTATTATTATATATTACATATTACATATTATATATAAAAATAAGTATATATAATTATTTTTATAATTATAAAGCATTATAATCACGTTCAGTGCAGTTTGTTTCATTTAGTGCGGTCCGGTGCTGCAGCCGTGTATTTTCCCAGCTGGTTTTGGTGATTGAAATTTGGGAGGCCAGAGAGAGCGCTCCTTCAGAGCGCCTGGAGCTCTGTGTCCACAATCCCCTCTCACGGTGCAGGTGCTGCCGTGGAGTCTCCTCATCCTGCACACAAACCCAGCAAACCTCGTGCCCCCTGTTTGCACAAACATCTCCCTAAGGGGGGAATCCAGAGAGGATTACAAGAAATGAAGGGACGGGTCATTTCCAAAGGCTAGAGCTTTGCAGGGCCTGGACTTCCAAAAGCATAAAATAACCCCATTTCTTATCTGTAGTTTAGAGTAATCCCAAGAACACCTCTTTGCTCTGAAAATAAATTTTCCCCTAATTTCTATTTACATTTACTGTTGTATCCTTGGATTTGGGAGACTTTGGGCCTGTCCTTTCTCCCAGTTTCTCTCCAAAAGTTCTCTCCAAAATTTCTCTCCAATTTCTCTCCATTTTCTCTCTAATTTCCCTCTAATTTCTCTCCTTCTCTGTGCCCCAAATTTTTCTCTGGGATACGACAATAAAAATTCTGCCTTTCAAAGAGGACTTTCCTCTCTTAAGCACTGTTTGATCCCAGTTCTGCTTTGTAAATATTTTTTCAGCTGTTCCATCTGGTGAGATCTGCCTAAAAATGTAAAAATTTGGTAGAAATGAATGGGATAAAAAAATGGGATAAAAGTGTTTCTCAGAGTCTGTGGGAGAGTTACCCTGCATGTGTAATCAAGGCATTATATTTATAATCTGTTTATTTTTAATCCTCTCCACATCTATAAGTGGCTCAAATAACTGTGGCCTCTTGTGTTGCTCAAACCAAAGAAAATTTATCTCAGATTATCAATAATTTTTTCATCACTGAAACTGTCACGACACATTGTGAAAGCGTGGATTCAGAACAACCCACAGCAGGTTTTTGGGAAAATGGGTTGGGATGGCTTTGTACTTGGAATATTTCATAGGATTCAAGAAAAAAAAAAGCTCTTTTTGGAGGGGGAAAATGTTAATTCCATTAGTTGTATTTCACTTTTGGGCTTTTTTCTGTTGTGAGATTGGATTTTATTCCTGGGGGGAATTGTACTTTAATTAAAAATAGAGAAGGAATAATTTTTATTGCATTATTTCTTGTTGTGCTGTAACCACTGGAACAAAACATGCTCAGCACCTGTGTTTCCTTAAAAAGTCACCTGCCTTTAACCTGGAGGTCTCTTAAAACCCAGTTACTCTTGAAAAATCACCTTTATTGGTTCCTTTATTTGGTTTTCCATGGATCAGTCTGACAGTTCTGTCTTAGCTTGGGTTTATCAGAGGGATTTGATGGAACTGATCTCAAACATTTAATGCTAAATCCACAGATTTGAGACTCAGCAGAGGGGCCTCCAGCAGCTCTGCTGTCCCAGAGCTTTCACTCCAAGCTTTTGGCTGGGGGACTTTGGTTTCACAATAAAAGGGACAAGGTTCACGTGCCTTAAATCAATTAACCTTGATGAAATAGATTTAATACTCAAATTTACCCTTCTGGGACTGTTTCTCCTTGATTTTCCTTTACAGCACCTCTTCCCAGTGGGACACACCCAACCTGCTGCAGCAAACCTCGGTTAAAAGCCTTGAATCCTCTCACAGGAGTTCCTAAATTCAGCCTTTGCCAAATTCTGCCTTTGCTGTGCCTGTGGCGCAGCCCAGATTCCAGGGATGAAGGGAGAGGATGGGAAACAAAACTGCTAGCTTGATTTCCTCCCAGTGGAATGGCACCTTCCTGAGGCACTTATTGTGGTTTTTTTTGTTTAGAAGTGAAATAATTTCCCTTCTCTGAGCCACAAATAATTTAATTGAAAGAGAGCAGGAGCCAATCCTCACCACAGCCAGGGTTTGGGGTCTGTCTGGGGACATCCAGCTGGTGCTGGGCATTTCACCCCTTCCTGGATCCCTCACCCATTCCTGGGCATTTCCCCCATTCCTGGACATTTCACCCCTTCCTGGACACTTCACCCCTTCCTCGACATTTCACCCCTTCCTGGACATTTCCCCCATTCCTGGACATTTCCCCCGTTCCTGGGCATTTCACCCCTTCCTGGGCATTTCCCCCATTCCTGGATATTTCCCCCATTCCCGGACCCCTCACCTTTTCCTGGCCATGCTTTTCCTGCACAGCTCTTCTGTCACTTTTGTCACCCGAGGCGTTCAATGTCCCTGGAAGCCTTGAAAGGGCTCGATACCCTTTTTATCCCCCTTGAGCAGTGCATGGAAAAGAGAGAATCCAGCAACAAGTCCTGGGTTTTGTTCTCAAGTTAAAAATTCTTGTGTCACTCTCTTTGACTCATAAAATCATGGAATCATGGAAAGGTTTGGGTGGGAGGGACCCTAAATCCCACCCAGTGCCACCCCTGCCATGGCAGGGACACCTTCCCCTGTGCCAGGCTGCTCCAGCCCCAGTGTCCAGTCTGCCCTGGGGCACTGCCAGGGATCCAGGGATGGAATTCCATCCCAGCCCCTGCCCACCCTGCCAGGGAACAATTCCTCATTGCCAAGATCCCACCCAGCCCTGCCCTCTGGCACTGGCAGCCATTCCCTGGCTCCTGTCCCTCCTCTCCTCCCTCCTGGTGCTGCCCTGTGCCCCCAGACACGGGGCTGTGTCGCAGACATAGTTTATGAAGAATCCTTTTGCCAGGACCTTTTCTCCTGAGAAGTTTCAGCTTCTCCATGTTTTGCAGCTTTGGAATGTGATTTGGAGCATTGTTCACCCAGCATGTGAAATTGGTTTTACTCGGTGGCCAGCGACAGCCACCTGTGTCGAGGCTGTGAGCAGTCACAAGATTTTGTTATTGATTCCTTTCTGTTCTTTCCCAGCCTTCTGATGGATCCTTTCTCTCTGTTCTTTCAGCACAGTTCTAATAGAACATTTTCAATAGAATATATATCATAATGTAATAAATCAGCCTCCTGAAACATGGACTCCAGATTCTCATCTCCTCCTCAAACACAGCCACGGGCAGTGCTGGGCTGCCCCTCGTGCCCCTGGCGCAGCGGTGCCCTGGCTTTGGGGCTGGGCTGTGTCTCCTGCAGCTCCTGCCCTGAGCAGGGATTCTCCAGCTGCAGCCAGACCCCGGCAGCCACACTTCTCTTCACAGAGGAAAGCAAGGCACAGTTCTTCCCAAGAGTATTTCTGGGTTTCACATTCTCTGAACCTCAGAGAAAGGAAAAGCAATTCTTATCTCGTCTGCTGTGCCTGTGTTTGAGCAAAAGTGAAATGCAATATGAAAATTGTTTACCCAAAATGAAAATATTTTGTTTCCTTGGCCTATCAGGGCCAAGCGTGTGTGTGTGTGTGTGTGTGAGGACTGTCAGCTCACAGCCACAAAGTGCAGTTCTGCAGCTGAGTGCTTAGCAGACTCAGTTTAGATGTTATATGATATGATAGATTGATATGATATGATATGATATAATATAATATAACTTAATGTAATATAATATGATATAATATTATATGATATAATATTATATGATATAGTATAATATGATACTATAAATATGAAATAATATGAAATCTAATCTAATCTAATCTAATCTAATCTAAATAATATATTATAATGTAATATAATCTAATATAAATATTGTAATAATATAATATAATATTTATTATACTATACTATATTATATTATATTATATTATATTATATCATATATCATATCATATTATGTAATATGATATGATATCATATAATATAGTATTATATGGTATGATATGATATAGTATTATATTATATTACATATTATTACATAATATAATATAATATAATATAATATAATAGAAATAATATATTATAATGTAATATAATCTAATATAAATAATGTAATATGTAATATTAGATTAGATTAGATTAGATTACATTATGTAATATGATATGATATCATGTGATATAGTATTATATGGTATGATATAGTATAATATAATATAATATAATATAATATAATATAATATAATATAATATAATATAATATAATATAATATAATATAACATAATATAATATAATATAATATAATATAATATAATATAACATAACATAACATAACATAACATAATATAACATAATATAATATAAAATGAAATGATGACATGATGTGATATGATGATATGATATGATAATTAATTAGCCTTGCAATAAAATAAAATCCTCCTCATCATCCCTCCTCCGCCGGGGCATTCCCTGCAAACACACCGACCTTCCCCTTCCTCCGGAGCCGCACGCAGCCCTGCCGCGGAGGCTGCCGGCGCCCCGGCGGGTCCCGTGGGCTGGCGGGTTTCCAGCCGGGCCGGGCAGCCCCCGGCCCCTCATTCCCATCGTGTTTGCCGGGAGGGCTGAGCGGGAGCGGAGCGCAAATCCCAGCACAATGGGGTGGGATTTGTGCGGCCTCGGGAGCCGTCCCCGCGGAGGATGGGAGAGCATTAACTGCTCGTGGGTGAATGTGTTATTGACTCGGAGCAAACAGCTCCTTTGAAAGGCCCTACAAAGTGCTAGTGGCCGATAATCCACAGCAAACACACAAAGAGCGACACTGTGACAGTCGGGACAAAAGGGACACGGAGGGTACAGATAATGAATCATTAATGACCTGTGCTGCTCCCAGGAGCGGCCTGAGGGAGCTGAGGGGAGGGCTGCAGCTCCTGCACGGGCTGGGCACACCGGGCTGCCTCTGGGGACACTGAGGGATGGTTCTTCTCCCTGGGGATTGTTCCTCTCCCTGGGGATGGTTCCTTTCCTATCCCTGGGGATTGTTCCTCTCCCTGGAGATTGTTCCTCTCCCTGGGGATGTTTTCTTTCCCTGGGGATGGTTTCTTTCCCTGAGAACAGCTCCTTTCCTATCCCTGGGGATTGTTCCTCTCCCTGGAGATGGTTCCTCTCCCTGGAGATGGTTCCTCTCCCTCCTGCATTCCCAGATCCAGAGATCTTCCAAGGCTCCAACCACAGCCTTGTGCCACAAGCTTTGGATTTGAAAGGCAAGGCCAGGAACAGAGAGCTGGGGAAAGGAAAAGATCTCTCTTCTTCTCCTCCCTTCCCTTCCCTTCCCTTCCCTTCCCTTCCCTTCCCTTCCCTTCCCTTCCCTTCCCTTCCCTTCCCTTCCCTTCCCTTCCCTTCCCTTCCCTTCCCTTCCCTTCCCTTCCCTTCCCTTCCCTTCCCTTCCCTTCCCTTCCCTTCCCTTCCCTTCCCTTCCCTTCCCTTCCCTTCCCTTCCCTTCCCTTCCCTTCCCTTCCCTTCCCTTCCCTTCCCTTCCCTTCCCTTCCCTTCCCTTCCCTTCCCTTCCCTTCCCTTCCCTTCCCTCCCTTCCCTTCCCTTCCCTTCCCTTCCCTCCCCTTCCCTCCCCTTCCCTTCCCTTCCCTCCCCTGCATTTAACAGAGGAGAGCAGGGAATATTCCTCATTTTTAAACAGCATCAAACATTAGCAGCTAATTAGTTCTTATTCAGCCTAACAGAAATGTCCTGATTTCCCTTAACAGAAAACCCCAGACACTCAAAGGGATTTGGCAATTCCTTAAAAGCAAAGGTCAGCTCAACCCCCAAATGCCTGATTTTGTGGGGAGAACAGAATCCTGAGCCCGTCATGACTGTGCAACGCCTCTGAGCCATCCCCAAGGGGGACTCTAGAGCTGCCACATTCCTGAATTGTGGAGTAATACGGAATCCCAGAGAGGAGAATCAGAGATTGACTGAAGGTTTGGGTTGGGAGGGACCTCAAATCCCCCCCAGTGCCACCCCTGCCATGGCAGGGACACCTTCCCCTGTGCCAGGCTGCTCCAGCCCCAGTGTCCAGCCTGGCCTGGGGCACTGCCAGGGATCCAGGGGACCCCAAAGCTCCCTGGGCAGCCCCTGCCGAGGCCTGAGCACCCTTTCCATGGGGAAACCCCCCCCATGCACCGTTGTCATTCCTTCACCATTTCCAGTTTGTAACTTTGGAATTTCCAAGCTGGCCAGCGTGAGCTGTGTGCAGGAAAGGACTGAGGGCCGTCATTTGAAGGCAAACCCACGCTGGTTCCCTCGTTTAGGAATTCAGATGTCTGAGGGATTTTGAGACTCTCCTTACAACGATTTTATTTAAGCGGGGAAGGAGGTGAAGGACAAAAGCGAGGCAGCGCCTGTGAGTCTGAAAGGTGGCAGATGCTCAGTGTGAAACGGGGGCACTGCCTCAGCCAGGGCTGACAACCAGCAGCTCCTGCGATTTTGGGATGAATCGCCAATGGTGCTGGAGTGCCCATCCCTGCAGGTGTCCCCTGCAGGTGGCACTGAGTGCTCTGGGCTGGGGACAAGGTGGCCGTGGGGCACGGCTGGCACTGCATGGGCTGGCAGGGCTGTGCCAGCCCCGGGGATTTGGGGGTCCTGTGAAAGGGGCACATGGCAGTTCTGGTGTCCGTGGGCTGGAGGACGAGGAGAAGGCTGTCCTCTGCTGAGGTGAGGAGCTCCCTGCAGCCCCCCCCTGAACCCCTGAGTGCTCCTTGGCCGCGTCCCTCCCCATCTGCCTCGGAGCTCCGAATTCCCCGCAGCTCCTGACTGCTGCTGCGGCAGGGACGGGGCACAGCGAAGCCACCGCCGTGACACCTCCCCGGCAGCTTTCTCCTGGCAGGATTTCAGCTCCAGAGCCACTCCTGCTGCTCGCCCTGTCCTTGTCCTGTGGGGTGTCCCCAGCGCCGGGGACACTGCGGTGTCAGCAGTGATGGGAGTGGCACAGGGACAGAGCACGGGTGACATCCTGGGCTGGGCACAGGGACAGAGCACAGGTGACATGCCAGGCTGGCCACAGGGACAGAGCACAGGTGCCATCCCGGGCTGGCCACAGGGACAGAGAACAGGTGACATCCTGGGCTGGCCACAGGGACAGAGAACAGGTGACATCCTGGGCTGGCCACAGGGACAGAGAACAGGGACAGAGCACAGGTGACATCCCGAGCTGGGATGTCAGCAGTGGTGGGAGGAGCACAGGGATAGAGCACAGGTGACATGCCAGGCTGGCCACAGGGACAGAGCACAGATGACATCCCGGGCTGGCCACAGGGACAGAGCACAGGGACAGAGCACAGGGACAGAGCACCGGTGACATCCTGGGCTGGCCACAGGGACAGAGCACAGGGACAGAGCACAGGGACAGAGCACCGGTGACATCCTGGGCTGGCTACAGGGACAGAGCACAGGGACAGAGCACAGGGACAGAGCACCAGTGACATCCTGGGCTGGCTACAGGGACAGAGCACAGGGACGGAGCACAGGGACGGAGCACAGGGACAGAGCACAGGTGCCATCCCGGGCTGGCCACAGGGACAGAGCACCGGTGACATCCTGGGCTGGCCGTGCCGTGCTGAGCCGGGGCTTTGCCTGGCCGGGCTCTGGGCTCTCTGGCCAGAGGGGCTCCTCTCGGTGTCTGCGCCTCTTGTGACTCCTGAGATGTTACCGAGTCCTTTTTCCTCCCAGCCCCGCAGCCGAGCCTCGCGGGCTCTGCTTCCCGAGGTTGTTTATTTTTCTTTATTTGTCACATTCTCCCTCTGGGCTGCTGAGCTCTGTCCAGCAGGTCGGGCTGAGGCACAGCCCCTGCCCTTGGGGCGGTGTTAGTTTCTTATGAAACTCCCCGTACTTTATTTACAATGATTTTCCAATGCCTATCACCTGTGTTAGACAGTCTGTCTCCACTCCAAATCAATCCAAAAGTGCCACCATCGCAGCAGAAGGTGGAGGGCAAGAAGAAGGAGAAGAAGGACAGGACACACCCAGATTCCTCCATCTTGCCTCTTGACCCCCCATTCCAAAACCCCTAAATTCTACTTTTTCACCCTGTGACAAATTCACTGTCACTCTACTCAAACTCCTTTTGTAAATCCTTGTAAATCCTCACACAAAGCTGGTAATCGTTTCCATGGGCTAGAATCGAAGGCACAGGTGTCTTTGACCCCGTGCCAAGGTCTCTGAGCCCCCTGCCAGGGTCTGGAATCCCCCAGGACAGCCAGAGGAATGTCCTGGGTCCCAACAGCTCCTGGGCCGTGGGGTGGCTGCTGAGAGCCCGGCGAGGCCCATCTGCTCCAGGGACGTCGTGAGCTGTCCCCTCCCCTTGGCAGGTGGGCAGGAACTCCATGGGCTGTGCCAGGGAACATTCCTGGTCCTTCCCCGTCACCCTGGAGCCACCTGATACTGCCAGGGCTGGAATAGACCTGGATAACGGGTGTGTAAAATAAAGAAATAATGAATAAACCCAGATAATGGGTGTGTAAAGTAAATAAATAATAAATAAACCCAGATAACGGGTGCGTAAAAAAATACATAATAAATAAACCTGGATAATGGCTGTATAACATAAATAAATAATAAATAAACCTGAATAAGGGGTGTGCAAAATAAAGAAATAATAAATAAACCTGGATAACTGGTGTATAAAATAAAGAAATAGTAAATAAACCCAGATAATGGGTGTGTAAAATAAAGAAATAATAAATAAACCTGGATAACAGGTTTATAAAATAAATAAATGGCAGATAAACCTGGGTAACTCCCAGCACAGGGAGCCCTGCCCAGCCGCTCCTCCTGCCCTCTCCCAGCCCCTCCTGCCCTGAGCTCCCCGGGGGCTGCTCTGCTGCAGCTCCACAGATCCCAAATCCCTGGAGGGGCTGGCACAGCCCTGCCAGCCCAGGCAGTGCCAGCTGTGCCCCACGGCCACCTTGTCCCCAGCCCAGAGCACTCAGTGCCACCTGCAGGGGACACCTGCAGGGATGGGCACTGCAAAGCTGCCTGGGCAGCCCCTGCCAAGGCCTGAGCACCCTTTCCATGGGCAAATTCCTGCTGCTGGCCAAGCTGAGCCTGCCCTGGCCCAGCCTGAGGCCGTTCCCTCTGCTCCTGTCCCTGTTCCCTGGCAGCACAGCCCGACCCCCCCGGCTGTCCCCTCCTGGCAGGGACTTGTGCAGAGCCACAAGGGCTCACCTGAGCCTCCTCTGCTCCAGTCTCGGTGTAAAATCACAAGTTTAGGTTGCGCCTTTTCCCTGTCCTGCCCCTGACACAAAATGCAAACCTCTCCTGGGTGTGCCAGGGCAGGTTTTGCACCACGGGGCTCAGGCAGCCAAACAGGACCAGTCTCCACAGGAAAAGGTTTGAGTCCAAAATTTATTTGCTAAAAGCACAAGGATTGAATTTTCAGGGTAATCCAGCTGCCCGTTCTCTGCCACGGGTTTCCCTTTCCCTGTGAATAGGTGGGGAGTGAAACGATTCCGTGGGAGGTGTTGGGATCCCACTGGCCACCACCAGCACATGTTCGGAATGAATAAAACCGGGACATTCTTGCCAAGTAGTTTCACAAATGCTCAAATATCGTCAAACAAAGACTTAATCTGGGCTCAAAGACACGTATCTCAGCAGATGTGTGTAAACCAGATCAAATCCCCTGGGAACAGTACTTAGGAGTTATTCTTAGGCGTTGGAAGGACAAGGATGGTCCATCTGTGAATTTATTACACGAGATGAGAAGCATCAGATGAAAGTCATTGCTGGCCTGGAGGACAGCCTGCTTTGATTTTTCAGGAAGTTTAGAGGTCATTCCTAAAATCTCGGTTTAATTACAGCAGAATCCCTCAGAATCTGAGCAGAAAATGCTGTGTGGAGCCTCTCCTCTCCCGGGGTGTGGCACAGGTAATTCTGCTGCTGGATTCAGCAGGGCTGCTGGGTTCAGCATTTTGTGGAGGGACTGGAGCAATACAGAAGGTTTTTTCTGGCTGTTCTGATATTTCCTCCCTTATCAGAAAAAAAATAACAGGCAGGAGCATAAATGTTTGAGGGATTGATGATTTTAAAAGGCGTGGGAGGATCCTGGTGCAAAAGTGTCTGTGGTGCAGAATGTCCAATATTATGGGGGGGGTTTAATTTTTCCATACAAGATGTCAGATAAGAAAATAAAATATGAAGCTACCTAGATCTATAGCATTTAAAAATCCTCTTAGACCTGGAGCTCTTTAGAAACCTCTGGGAAGAAAGAGTTTGAAATAATTCTTCCTTCTGTATCCACAAAAGCCTGGGAGAAGGATGGGACTGTGGGAGGCTTTCCACACTCCAGAGCTCTGGGAATAGAAACCAAACCAGGATTTTAATCGGATTGCAGAGAGGGTGCTGCCTTTGGAGACCAAATCAGTGCTAAGGGTTCAGGTAGGGTTTGGTCCAAGGAATGTAAACAGATCCCAAATCCCCGGGGCTGGCACAGCCCTGCCAGCCCATGCAGTGCCAGCTGTGCCCCACGGCCACCTTGTCCCCAGCCCAGAGCACTCAGTGCCACCTGCAGGGGACACCTGCAGGGATGGGCACTGCAAAGCTGCCTGGGCAGCCCCTGCCAAGGCCTGAGCACCCTTTCCATGGGCAAATCCCTGCTGCTGGCCAAGCTGAGCCTGCCCTGGCCCAGCCTGAGGCCGTTCCCTCTGCTCCTGTCTCAAAGACCAGGCTTTGGCCCATGTGCCACCGGGACATGGCAGTGGCTTGGGATGGCACCCAGTGGCCACAAGAGATGTGTCCTCATCCCTTTCCCTTGCAAAGGGAGTGGGGTGGAAATTTCCACCTTAAACCCCAAGCTGGTGAATTGCCAAGGGTCAAGCTGCCTTTTCAGGAAGGATTTTTTTACTCAGGTAAAATTTTCTTCATGGAAAGGGTGCTCAGGCCTTGGCAGGGGCTGCCCAGGCAGCTTTGCAGTGCCCATCCCTGCAGGTGTCCCCTGCAGGTGGCACTGAGTGCTCTGGGCTGGGGACAAGGTGGCCGTGGGGCACAGCTGGCACTGCCTGGGCTGGCAGGGCTGTGCCAGCACCAGGGATCCCATGGGGACTTTTCTTTGAACGCTTTGCCTGGATAGGGAGAGCAGGAATTCAGCTCAGTGTCTCCTGATGTTTCTTACACCTCTGTCCTCAGTGATCTGGCAGGAGACAGAAGCAAAGTCCAAGAGCTCACCTGATCCTGCCCCCTCCTAGCCGTGATTCCTCGGCACCAGAATAACCCTGAGACTGAGAAATGGGGAGCAGGAGAAGCTCAGAACGTGGCTGCAGCCATTTGATATATTAAAAAAAATATTTCTATTATTCTTGTAGTATTCTATTATTATGGAAAAATGTTTTCCAACCACTCTCAGAGAAAGAGTCTGCAAATTCTTCCCATTGTGTTAATTCTTCACACTGAGTGATAACCACTCTGGTGGTTACTTGTGGCCGGGGCAGACTTGAAGGCAGCTCAGATGTGTTTTGTGGGGTTTTCTTGCTTCCATTTAGGTAAAAGCACTACTCAAGACTAATTACAGCTTCCTCAAAGGCAGCAGCTCAGGAGCAGCCCCGGCTGCAGCCAGAGCATCCCTGGATTTCTCCTGGGAGAGCTGCACCAGTTTCACACCGGTGATGGCCTGGAGGCTGTGAAATTTGGGGATCTGCCCCAGAAAGCTGCCCCGTGCCTTGGCTCTCCCACTCTCCTGTTGCAGTGCCCGTTTCAGCGCTGCTTTGGGACTCTCCCTGTTGAAGAGAACGTTCTCTTCTGTCCCGGGATTCCTGCCCGTGCCAGGGCTCTCCTCCAGGGATGGGCAGGGAGCGCCGGCGATGAGCGGGGCAGCTGACGGGGGTGACCCCAGCCCGATCCCCCGAATTCTCCCGGGCCTGCAGGATCGGGCTGTGCCCCTTTCTCTCCAGAGAGCCGGGCAGGAGGTGTTCGCCCCGCTCTCCAGGGATTCCCGTGTCCCTCGGGCACGCCCCAGCCATCCATGGCCGCGCCTGGGACGCGCTGACCGCCGTGGATCCCACCGCTGCCAGCTGCTACAGACGATTTATTTCTAATTAAAAAAGCGCTTTTTCAAGCGGCTAGGGGGGTTTTTAGCCTGGTCTCAGCCGCGCCCTGCCGCGGGGCCGCTCCGGGGGTGTGCGGGATCCGCGGAGCCGCACCCCGCACTGAACGCTGCGTGCTCAATGCGCTGAACTCCACGGATCTGATCAACCTGCGCTAAGATAAATCATTTATTTTTAATAAAAAAGCCGCTTTCAGGTGTTTTCTGAGGGCTCGTAGCCCCTGCTGCCCCCGGCGCTGTGCGGGATCCGCGGAGCCGCGCCGAGCGGTGAGCGTGCCATGCACTAAACAGCGCGGATCTGATCAACCCACGCTGCTCTCGATGATCTATTTGCATTTAAAAAGCCATTTCCAGGCGGTTTAAGAGCGATTTCAGCCTGGTCTGGGCCGTGCCCCGCCGCGGGGCCGCTCCGGCGGCGTGCGGGACCGAGCGCTGCGTGCGCAATGCGCGGTGCGGCGCGGGCATCATCGCTCCGCGCTGCTCAAGATGATTTATTTTTAATAAAAAACCCTCTTTCAGGTGCTCTAAGAGGGATTTCAGCCTGGTCTCAGCCGTGCCCCTCCCGGGGTCTCTCCAGGGGCGTGCGGGATCCGCAGAGCCGCGTCCCGCGCTGCGTGCGCAATGCGCGGTGCGGGCCTCATCGCCCCGCGCTGCTCGAGATGATTTCTTTTTAATAAAAAATCCCTTTCAGGTGCTTTCGGAGGGCTCCGGGCCCCCGCTGCCCCCGGCGCTGGCGCTGCCGCAGCCGGCCGGGCTGGCAGCTGGCGGCTCAGCATGGAGCGGCGCGGTGCGCGGCCCGCGGCAGCTGCGCCTTCAGCTGTTCCTGGCGGCGGAGCGGCGGCCCCGGGCCCGGTCACCGGCCCGCCTGCCAGGGCGGTGTCAAAGTGCCACTCTCGTCCCGCTGGCTGCCCCCTCCCCGGCGCAGCCCGGCCCGCCTGCCAGGGCGGTGTCAAAGTGCCACTCTCGTCCGGCTCCGTGTCCCCTCCCGCCGCAGCCCGGCCCGCGGGCATCGCGGACGTCAAGGATGCTGCGGGCGCGCCGAGCTCGGCTGCTCCCGGCGCTTCGACTTTCGGAGTTTAAGGCTTCACTCAAAGCTCTTTTTTTTCAGGGGGAAAAAAAAAAAAAAAAAAAAAAAAAATATATATATATATATATATAATTCCGCTGCAGTTGATGCGTGCGAGATGATGCAGCAGCAGGATCAGCGGGGGAGCCAAGTCTCTAAATCTAACAGCACGTCACTTTATTAATTGCTTTTAAAAAATTATGCTCTATACGGCGGTGAAAATATTTTAGAGAGGGATTTTAGTGCTGTGGAGAACCTGCCAGAATCTCAGGCAGTGATGCCGATGATGCCTGCCCAGCTCTGAGACACTCCGTGGTGTTAAATTCCTTTCTGTCATCACCAAACGCAGCTGAAACTCCTCGTGGCTCTCAGTGTAACCTGGCAAAAATCAGGGGTTTACGATATAATATTTATATAATATTTCTATAATATTTCTATACTATTTATATTTATATAATATTTATACAATATAATACAACATTTCTACATTATTATACAATATAACAATAAAATATAATATTATGATACAGTAGAATATCATTATGCAATATTTATATAATATTTATATAATAATTATATAATATTTATATAATATTTATACAATATAATACAATATTTCTACAATATTATACATTATAACAATACAATATAGTGTTATTATACAATACAATATGATGACACAATATGTATATACTATTGATATAATATTTCTACAATATAATATTTATAACTTACTAATTTATACAACACAATATTTATACAATATTATACAATAGAACAATATTATATAATACAATACAATATGATGATACAATATTTATATAATAATTATATAATATTTATGTAATATTTATATAATATTTTCCAATCTAATGCAATATTTATACAATACCATACAATACAATATTATTATATAGTGCAGTATGAAACTATATTTATAGAATTTTTATAATATTTTTATAATATTTATGTAATATTTATGTAATATTTATATAATCTTTTCCAATATCACACAATATTTATACAATATTAGACAATACAATATTATTATATAGTACAATATGACACCATATTTATATAATATTTATACAATATTTATACAATATATAAATACTTATGTGCTATTTATATGGAATTTACTATTTCAGTGTACAGAAATTATCCACACTGATCTTTTATCTGCTCATTGCTGCGCCGAAGCGCCGGAGCGAGACATTTGGGAAAACCTTGGGATACAAACCCAGCTTCTGCCTTCCCCCCTTGGCCACTTGCTCCTGCAGAAGTTAATCAGGAGGCTTAAAGCATCCCCGTGAAGCGCTCCGGACACTGCCCAGAGGGTGCTGAGCACACCTCAGGCACAAAACGCTTCATCCCTTCCGTCCTAAAGCACTGAAACGCTCTAAAAATGAGATCTCCTTCTTTTCCTCTGTCAGGAGAATCTTTAACCACAAACAAACCCACAGAAGGGGAATGAAGAGAAATCCTGGGCGAGGCAGCAGGAGAAGGCTTTGCGCTGGGGCAGCTGTGGGGCTGCACGGAGAGGCAGCTTCTGTGGCTCCTCGGGACTCAGGGGGCTCGGGTGTCATTCACCAGGGGATCTGGGGATCTGGGAATCAGCAGGCTATGGGGATCAGCGGGATCTGGGGATCAGTGGGATCAGGGGATCAGTGGGATCTGGGGATCAGCGGGATCTGGGGATCAGCAGGGATCTGGGGATCAGCGGGGATCTGGGGATCTGAGGATCAGCAGGGATCTGAGGATCTGGGGATCAGCAGGATCTGGGGCTCAGTGGGGATCAGGGGATGAGCGGGATCTGGGGATAAGCAGGATCTGGGGATCAGCAGGATCTGGGGATCAGTCGGGATCTGGGGATCAGCGGGATCTTGGGATCAGCAGGGATCTGGGGATGACCGGGATCTGGGGATCAGCGGGATCTGGGGATCAGCGGGATGGAGGCACTGCCTCAGTGCTCTGGGGGTGTCTCTGGAGACAGAAGGGAAAGGGGAAAGGCTGTTCCAGTATGGAATGGTGTTCAGGGACCTGCCAGCTCCAGGGTTCCTTGTTGGACTCTCCTGAATCCTGGGCTGGGGAAGCTGTGCCGGGATCACCTCCCAGCCCTGGGGGCACCGAGGGAAACCCTGGGATTCCTTGTGTTTTCATTCCTGGAGAGAAGCTGAGTGTCACAGGTTTTAAAGTCACCTTCTCTGTTCCCTCATCACCCGTGGAATTCCATGGTGAGGTCACCAGCACGGCTCACTCTGATTTAGCTGCTGTGCCTTCAACCAGCTCATGCCCTGGAGCTGGGGCTGAGGAGCACCTCCCTCCCCTGCAGGCCACATCCCTGATCCCTGTGACTGTCCTCCCCGATTATCATCCCAGGAATGCCACGGGGTTGTTGGTAAAATGATCCGGAATTGATTGTTGGAATTTGTCTGCCCCAGCCCTGGGAGGAGCTGGAGCTGCTGCAGAGAGCCCAGAGGAGGCTCCAGGATGAGCAGAGGGCTGGAGCAGCTCTGCTGGCAGCAAAGGCTGGCACAGCTGGCATTGTTCAGCTGCACAGGAGAAGCTTTGGGCTGAGCTCAGGGTGGCCTTGCAGGGCCTGCAGGAGCCCCAGGAAACCTGGAGAGAGACAATTCCCAGGGCATGCAGGGACAGCACACAGGGAATGGCTGCCAGTGCCAGAGGGCAGGGCTGGATGGGAGCTTGGGAATTGGGAATTGTTCCCTGGCAGGGTGGGCAGGGGCTGGGATGGAATTGCCAGAGCAGCTGGGGCTGCCCCTGGATCCCTGGCAGTGCCCAAGGCCAGGCTGGACCCTGGGGCTGGAGCAGCCTGGCACAGTGGAAGGTGTCCCTGCCATGGCAGGGGTGGCACTGGCTGGGCTTTACTGTCCCTTCCCAAACCAGCCCATTCCAGGATTCCATGACTTTTCCACTGCAGAAGAAAAGTAAAACCTGTGAGAGCCCCCAAGCACTATCCCTAAATCCCTTCCAGCTTTGCCCTGCTGGGGTGCATGGATGGCCTGGTGAAATCAGGGGACAGGCGACCCAGAGCTCACAGGAGCCTTTTCCCTGAATCCTGCACTAAATTCCCACACGGGGAATCCTGCCTTGGAATGCCCTGGCTGGGCTTTACCAGAGGGTGGAATTCAGGTTGGAAGGGTTCCAGCAGGGCCAGCTCTGGGATCAGGCCAAGCTTTGGCTGGAAAAGCCAGGCTGGATCCAGCACAACTCACCGGGGAATGGTTTAACCCAGGGAAAGGTGACCAAGGGCAGGAGGGGATGGGGTGAGGAGAGCCCTGGAGCCCTGGAGCTGCAGGGAGCAGGTTTGGGAAAAGGCGCCTGAGGGTAAAATTGCATTGCAGCCACGGGAAGTGAATTCCCGAGGGAACCATTCTCTGTAACAGCTGTTTCGGGGCGGAATTCCCGTTTTCCAAAACGCAGCGCCTCCGTGGAGAATCCTGGAGCAGGGAATCCCCGAGCTCAGGCACGATGGGGGGGTGCTGGTGGAAAGAAATTGATCCCGGTGGGTGGAGGGGTGTCGTGGGGTCGCGATGAGGGAGATTTAGCTCGGAAATTGCCCATTTTTCACAATGTCTGTGTATGCATGAAAAAAATAACCCCCGGAACGCGTTCACAGAATATCAGGGAATTTCTTATAAGGGATCCAGGAAAGCTCCGTTCCAATCCTGACACGGATGTGCTGGGCACAGAAAAACGCCCGAATTTTGCCCTGTTTCCCTTTATGACACTATTTATTGCTACAGCTGATCTGCTTTTCTCTGGCATCATTGCCTCTTTTATATCCATGTGTTTATCTGGTTTTTCTGAGGAACCACTGTGATTTAACAGCTGAAATTTAATCCCCTTTTAATTCCTCCGCACCTCAGGACGGGGAGCCGCTTTGCGACGCGTGAAGAAGCTGCGTACTTAACAGATCTGGAAATCTGGGAATTTCCCCTTCGGCTCCAGGATTAAGGAGCAAATCCTGGCATTTGCCGGGAGCAAACCCGGCAGCAGCGGCGGCGGCGGCGCCCAAACCCCGGCGGTGCCGGAGCCGGCCCGGCCCAGCCCGAGCATCCCCGGGGCTCATCCCCGCTGCCGCCGGGGCCGGGGATCAATTAAGCAGCCCGCGCTAATGAGGCTGGGCCAGCCCGGCCGCGCGGGGGGCGAGCGGCGGCGACAGCGACACCGGAGCGGCCGGACACGGCACCGGCAGCGACACCGGCAGCAACAGGTCCGGGCCGAGCCGGTCCGGCCCGGTGAGCTTTTTCCCAGGGATAAATCAATACTCCCGCGGGAAGGGAAGAGGGATTTCAGGTGGGAAACACGGGAGGGTTTATTCCTTTATCCCTCCCCGGCCCTGGCACAGGGTGCCCAGAGCAGCTGGGGCTGCCCCTGGATCCCTGGCAGTGCCCAGGCCAGGCTGGACACTGGGGCTGGAGCAGCCTGGCACAGGGGGAGGTGCGGGGCTGGAATTTGGGGATCTTTCAGGTCGCTCCCAACCCAAACCCCTCCATGGTTTCATGAGTAACTCCGTGAAAAAACGTCAGGAGTTTTCATGCGGAGGATTCTAAAAATCCTCGTGTCCAGCGTTGCAGCTGGGCTCGGTGATCTTAAAGGTCTTTGCCGCCTAAATGATTCCACGAAGAATTTCATTTCCTTCTCCTCCAAACTGCCCGGAACCTTTTCCCTTCCCTGCGTCCTGCCTGCCGAGCAGGGAGAGCTGCAGGGACAGTCACAGCCCAACAGAAACACAAATATCTGCTCTCCAAAATAGCGATCGTGCAGGATTCACGGATGGCAGCGAAGCTCAAAAACCAAACAAAACAAAACAACCAAAAAACGAAAAAAAACCCCAAAACAAAACCACAAAAAAAAAAAAAGGGAAAAAAAACCAAAACCCAGATAATTCTAGTTTTCCAAATGAGATATTTTAAAATGAATGCAAAAGACGTGTTACAAAAGCCCCTCGTCATTTTCGAAAGTAAATTCCATTATTTTTTGTCTTTCAATGTCACTCAGCAGCTCGCAGGTAGAGAAGAGGCCCAGATAATCCCAGAAAGGATTTTCAGTTTTAGCAGGACAGAAATCAGCGTTTTCCTTTCAATGAACCTTGCCACTTCCAATCCAAATTTCCAAATGCCACCTCTTTCAAAATTCTTTAAATTTCCTCTATTTAATTAATTTAAAAAAAAATTTCATTCCATTTCGTTCATTTTAAAATGCTTTGCAGCTGATTCACAGCTGTGGCTATTTCTGTATGTGTTGAGTACTTAAAATTCTGCAACAGAGAATTTTCTGCCAAACTTTACTTTTCCCCTTTAATTTTTTTTTTAATTAAAGGTATTTTATTATTTTGAATACCATGGATATTTTTTCCTGGGAGATAACAGTTAAAGCTCGAATGTCCCTTTGTTAAGGCTGGTGCCCTTTACCTGCAATGCCTCTAAATGAGCTCAGTGTAAACCCAAATAATTTCCTCAGCACTCCAGGGGATTCCCCACTCTGGAGTATTTTTGGCTCAAAATCCCTCGAGCTCTTTTGTTTGCGTGAGGGTTTTAGAGGATTGTCCCCCCCAAAAAAAAGGTGACACGGAGATTTTCCCAACCCACCTGTTGCAAAAAGACCATCAGAGACTTTGCCTTTTCCCCGGAAAATGGAATTACAAGGATAAAATGGAGTTATCTGGGGCAGCGTTGAACTCAAAGCCCCGGTTCCAGGCTCCCCGGGGTTCAGATAATCCCGGGATAAAGCGAAACCTCGCGCCAGCTTTGGGAGGCAATGGTGCTCCTGGGCTGACGGGCCCTGCCCAGCCTCAGCCAGGAGCAAAGGCAGCATTTGGGGGCACAGGGGGATTAAAACAATGGAGCGGCTGTGGGAAAACACCGGAGAATGGCCATGGCTGAGCTCCGCTCGGGAGGAGAGCAGGGGAAGGCTCGGGAAGGAGAATTCCCCATGGAATTTTAACCCAAGCTGCCGGGAAGGGCCCTGGGGAGCCCTCGGCTGGGGGAAGGGGCCGCTCCCTGCGGCTCAAATCCACAAATCGAGGAGGGTTTGGGATGAGTGGGGCGAGCAGAAAGAAAGGGGAAAACCCCGAGATGCCGTTGGGAAGTGGTGCTGGGCTGAGGCAGAGCACGGGCCCGTGGCTGCTCTGCTGCCTGCTCCTGCCTGCAGGAGAATCCTGCTCCTGCCTGGAGGAACATCCCTCTCCTGCCTGGAAAACATCCTGCTGCTGCCTGGAAAAACATCCCTGTCCTCTCTGCAGGAGCATCCCTCTCCGTCCTAAAGGAGCATCCCTCTCCTGCCTGGAAAAACATCCCTCTCCTGCCTGCAGGAACATCCCTCTCATTCCTAAAGGAACATCCTGCTCCTTCCTAAAGGAGCATCCCTCTCCTGCCTGGAAAAACATCCTGCTCCTGCTCCTGCTCCGGCCTGCAGGAACATCCTGTTTTTTCCTAGGGGAACATCCCTCACCTTCCTAAAGGAACATCCCTCTCCTGCCTGCAGGAACTTCCTTGTCCTGCCTGGAACATCCCTCTCCTGCCTGCAGGAACATCCTGCTCTTTCCTGCAGGAACAAATCCCTCTCCTTCCTGCAGGAACATCCCTGTACTGCCTGGAAAAACATTCCTTCTCCTGCCTGCAGGAACATCCTGCCCTGCCTGGAACATCCCTCTCCTTCCTGCAGGAACAAATCCCTCTCCTGCCTGGAGGAACATCCTGCTCCTGCCTGGAAAAACATCCTGCTCCTGCCTGCAGGAACATCCCTGTCCTGCCTGCAGGAACATTTCTCTCCTTCCTAAAGGAACATCCCTCTCCTAACAGGAACATCCCTCTCCTGCCTGCAGGAACATCCTGCTCCCACCTGGAACATCCCTGTCCTGCAGGAACATCCCTGTCCTGCCTGCAGGAACATCCCTGTCCTGCCAGGAACATCCTGCTCCCACCTGGAACATCCCTCTCCTGCCTGCAGGAACATCCCTGTCCTGCCTGCAGGAACATCCCTGTCCTGCCTGGAGCACGGAGCAGTGCCGAGGGCCCGGGGCAGGCAGTGCCAGCTAATCCAGCTCCACTCCTCCCAGGAAAAGGCCGGAGGGGGTGAGGCACCAGGTGACCTCCTGTGCCAGCAGAAATCAGGGATGGGGGCAGAAACAATCTTCAACACCAGACCAGCAGAGGAGCCTGGGCAGGGGCAGGAATGCGAGTGGAAATTCCCACAAATCCCAGCCTAGGAGCCAGAGCCGTTCCTGCAGCGTCCCTGCTCCTGCTCCCTCCATCCCAAACAGGGCAGGGCCACCAACCCCCTCCTGTGACACGGCCAGGCTGCTGTGGCACCCCGGACCTGCCCGGCAGCTCCCAGGCCTTCGGTTTCCCGCAGGACAACCCAGGAGGAGAAATCAGGAGCAGCGGGGAGTGCCAGCCCGGCTCTGTGGGGTGGGACCTGCTCCTAAATCCCACCTGTGGGAGCTTTCCTGGAGCTCCCAGCTTTGGGACACGGATTCCACGTGCCTGGAGGGTGGCACAGGGGCAGTGGCCGTGGGGAATTTCCAGTGTCCGGATTAAAACCACCTCCCAGGCCCCAAGGAATGTAATCCTAATTTCTAACCCAGTTTATGGGGTTTATTGATGCATTCCCCTCTCTGCCTGCATGGATTTGATTTCTGTTCCTATTCCATCCCGGTGGATCCATTATCAAACTGAGCAAGGCCCCTCTTCCAATTTAAGGGGAAAATGCAGGTATTTGGTTAAAATCCCTTTTTGGAGGGAAGACTGGACAGTTTTTGCTGCAGAGCTGTTGCCACCTGGATGGATTCCAGCACTCTGGGAAAGGAGAGGGAAGGGACTGAGAGAAATGTGTACCACCAGCTTGAGGGGCTAAAAAATGGGAAATGAACATTAAATCTCCTAGTGGATAAAAACTTGGACGTTTACAAGGATGAGCATCAGGGAGATGCTGAAGGATATGGCTGCACTTTGGGAATTGGGTGTTTCCTGTGCACAAGCAATCCCTGATTTGCTGGCTGTGCTGATTTACACCAGGGCTCAGCAAGGAGCCAGAAAGTTTGGAAGTTATTTGACAGAAAAAGCAGGAACGGGAGGGGGTTTGCATCACGTCAAGAGTCGGAATAAACATCTGTGTGCGAGGACAGCATGAAACAAACTCAGCAGAGGGGACTCCGAGAGCCCTGACGAGAGGCTGCATCTGAGACAAAGCGATTCCGGGAGCTCGGCGCGACTTTTCCCCTGGCGAGGTTGGGTTTTGCAGCAGAACCTCGTGAAAAACAATCCGGGTGATGCTGCAGGAGCTCCCTCGGTGCCATCCCCTCGCACACCCTGCAGTTTTCCTCGAGGGAAAGCTTCCTTCTGGGAAAGGGCAAAGCACGTCCTCAGCTGCAGACTGAAACAGCAAAACGCGAGGGTTTTACAGGGATTCAATCACCCCTTCCCCGGCTTCCTCTGCCGTGGAGAGCTGGATATCCCGGGGTTTGGTCTCTTCCGGCGGGCAGCAAGTGACAGGACAAGAGGACACAGTCTCAGCTATGTCAGGGAAGGGATAGTTTGGGTATTAGGAAAAAAATTTCACCGAAAGAATATAATAAAGTCCTGGAATGCTCTTCCCAGGGAGGTGGGAGAATCGCCATCTCTGGATGTGTTTGAAAAAACACTGGACAGGGCACTTGGAGCTATAGGCTGGTTGAGGTGCTGGGGCGTGGGTTGGACTCGGTGATCATGGAGGTCTCTTCCAACCTCATTATTCTGGGAATCTGTGACTCTGGGATTCTGTGACTCTGGGATTCTGGGATTCTGTGACTCTGGGATTCTGGGATTATTCTGTGACTCTGTGATTCTGGGATTCTGTGACTCTGTGACTGATTCTGTGACTCTGTGACTCTGGAATTCTGTGACTGTGACTCTGGGATTCTGGGATTCTGTGACTCTGGGATTCTGGGATTCTGGGATTCTGGGATTCTGTGACTCTGGGATTCTGGGATTCTGTGACTCTGGGACTCTGGGATTCAATGAATTCTGGGATTCTGTGACTCTGGGATTATTCTGTGACTCTGGGATTCAATGAATTCTGGGATTCTGTGACTCTGTGACTCTGGGATTATTCTGTGACTCTGTGACTCTGGGATTCTGTGACTCTGTGATTCCCCGCGTTTAAACAGTAAAACACAAGGATTTAACCATCTCCTCCCTGCTAATTCCTCTCCTTTGGAGGTTCGAAACTCTGATGGAAAAACCTTTGCTTTGATAGACCTTGACTGGAGTGAGTGGGAAAGGAGGGAGGGAGGTTTGCACGCACTGGGAAATGAATTAAAAAAAAGAAAAAAGAAAAGTGAAATTCACCGCAGCTTCTGCCCAACCCCAAGCCAACCCCGGCACAGCTCGGGCTCAGCCGCACTCCCGGCCTGAGCAGGAGCTGTCAGAGGCTCCTGGTGGGAAGCAGCGGCGGCTTTGTCCTTAATTGCCCCGGCAAGGCCGGGCGGCGGCAGCTGCGTACCTGCCCGGCCGCGGCCGCTCCCGCGGAAGGGCCCATTAGGGACGGTTTGTTAAACAGAGACTGATAAGTTGTTATCTTTCAGCGTCTCCGGCTAATTAGACGCCGCGAGCCAAAGTTAATTCGGTGGAAAACATTTCTCGACTTAATGACATTTATGGGCAATTAGGCGCGCCGCGGCGAGAGCGCGCGTTCACACGGCAGCCGCCTCTCCCCGGGCTAACGAGGAGCCAGCCCTGCCTCCGCGGACACCGGCGCTCCCCGGGGAGCTCTCCCGGCGCAGACAGCGCGGGTCCGCTTGTTTTCCCGGGCTGGGCTGCTGCGGGGCCAGGCACGGCGGTAATGAGGCGCAGCCGGAGCAGCGGCAGCGGAATTAAAGCGTTGTCCCCGCTCGGGCTCCTCCTGCGGCACGGCCGGAACTGGGCTTTGCTCCACAGGAGCGGGGCATCCCTGAGCAACGGGATCCCAGCGTGGCTGGGCTTGGGGAAACCTCTGAGATGCCCGAGTCCAGCCTCTGGCCGAGCCTGGCCTTGCCAGGCACCAGGTTCTGGAGGTTTTGGTGCAAAATCGGACACAGGATTTGGAAGAGCAGCACGCGAACCTCACCCGTTCCAAACTCACTGGGCGGGGTTTGTTTCTTCCTAATTCCCAGGAAGGAAAATGAGTAAAATGAGTGTGGTTCTTGGTAATGGCAGAAACATGGAATCAGCAGGGCTGGAAGAGCCTTCAGGATCACCCAGCGCCACCCCAGCAGCACCCTGCACCCAAACCCTGTCCCCGAGGGCACATCCAGACACCTCCAGGCACAGTGGCACTTCCCAAGCCAGCCCATACCAGTGCCTGACGCTTCCTGCCCTCAGGCGAGGACAGGACAGGATTTCACAGAATTCCCAGGATCCCAGAATCACCAGGTTGGAAGGGACCTCCAAGGCCATCGAGTCAGCCAGCCCCAACAGCTCAGCTGCACCCTGGCACCCAGTGCCACATCCAGGCTGTGTTAAACACACCCAGGGATGGGGACTGCACCACCTCCCCGGGCAGAACATTCCAGAGCTTTATCCCCTTTCTGGGAGAGCTTTTCCCTGCTGTCAGCCTGTGTTTGCCTGGGTGCAGCTGGAGGCTGTGTGCTCTGGCTGTGTCGGTGCCTGCAGACAGAGCCCAGCCCCAGCTGAGCACAGGCACCTTTCAGGAGCTGCGGGAGTGCTGAGGGCAGCCCTGAGTCTCCTTGGCTCCAGGCTGAGCACCCCCAGCTCCCTCAGGGCTTCCTGGCAGGGTTTGTGCTCCCAGCCCCTCTCCAGCCTCGCTGGCCCTCTGGCTGTGCTCAGTGTCCCAAGGTCCTTCCTCTGGGAGGTGCTGCCCAGCTGGCACCCCCTGGCACGGGCAGGGGCTGCTTTTGCCCCGTTCCTCAGCAGAAAACACCAACTGGGATCGCTGCTGCTGCTCCCAAAAATTTGCCAAACCCTGGAGGTGGCAGGGAGGGCCGGAGTCGGGTCACAGCTGAGATGAGTCAATGGCTCCAAAGGTCACAAGGACTGAAAAGTCCTGGTGGTGACATCCCTGCGCCCCAGGAGTTTGGGCTGAAGTGCCCCGTGCCAGGGTGCCCTGGGGCTCGCCCTGGACCATCCCTGAGGGACCCGAGAGCCGAGGCCAGGAGTGCAGAGAGGGAGACGCCAAATCTCTGCTGGAGCAAAAAGGATCTTCTGTGTCCGGGGTGGGGAGCGGAGCTGGGAAAGGGCTGGAGAATTCCTGAGGGAGCTGGGAAAGGGGAAAAGGGGAAAGAGAAAAAGGGAAAGAGCTGGGAAAGGGGAAAGAGAAAAAGGGAAAGAGCTGGGAAAGGGGAAAGAGAAAAAGGGGAAAGAGCTGGGAAAAGAGAAAGAGCTGGGAAAGGGGAAAGAGAAAAAGGGAAAGAGCTGGGAAAGGGGAAGGAGAAAAAGGGGAAAGAGCTGGGAAAGGGGAAGGAGAAAAAGGGGAAAGAGCTGGGAAAGGGGAAGGAGAAAAAGGGGAAAGAGCTGGGAAAGGGGAAGGAGAAAAAGGGGAAAGAGCTGGGAAAGGGGAAGGAGAAAAAGGGAAAGGAGCTGGGGAAGGGGCTCAGCCTGGAGAGGAGGAACAGTGGGAAGTGGAGGGGAGCAGACAGGAGCAGAGGGGAAGCAGAGAGGAGCAGAGGGAAGGGAAAGGAGCGGAGGGAAGGGAAAGGAACGGAAGGAAGGGAAAGGAGTGGAGGGAAGGGAAGGGAAAGGAACAGAGGGGAGGGAAGGGAAAGGAGCAGAGGGAAGGGAAAGGAGCAGAGGGAAGGGAAAGGAGCGAAGGGAAAGGAGCAGAGGGAAGGGAAAGGAGCGGAGGGAAGGGAAAGGAGCGGAGGGAAGGGAAAGGAGCGGAGGAAAAGGAAAGGAACAGAGGGGAGGGAAGGGAAAGGAGCAGAGGGGAGGGAAGGGAAAGGAGCAGAGGGAAGGGAAAGGTCGCGAACGGGTTCGTCCCCGCCGGTCCCGGCCCGGCAGTGGCGCGGCGGGGCCCGCAGGGGGCGCTGCGGGGCGGCCGCGCCTCCGCCACCCTCCCGGGAGAGGGACAGAGGGACAGGGGACACAGGGACAGGGGACAGGGGACACAGGGACAGGGGACAGGACAGGGGGACAGAGGGACACAGGGACGGGGGGACAGGGGGACAGGGGGCACAGGGACAGGGGGACAGGGGACACCCCTGGGACACAGAGAAAGCCCGTCTGGCATCCTGGGACACAGCACAGCCCGGACAGCTGGGAGAGCTGGGGATGTCCAGCCTGGAGAGGAGAAGCTCCAGGGAGAGCTCAGAGCCCCTGCCAGTTCCCAAAGGGGCTCCAGGAGAGCTGCAGAGGGACTGGGGACAAGGATGGAGGGACAGGAGCCAGGGAATGGCTGCCAGGGCCAGAGGGCAGGGCTGGGTGGGATCTTGGCAATGAGGAATTGTTCCTGGCAGGGTGGGCAGGGGCTGGGCTGGAATTCCATCCCTGGATCCCTGGCAGTGCCCAAGGCCAGGCTGGACCCTGGGGCTGGAGCAGCCTGGCACAGGGGAAGGTGTCCCTGCCATGGCAGGGGTGGCACTGGGAGGGCTGTGAGGTCCCCCCAGCCCAAACCTTTCCATGATTCCATGATTGTATGAGTCAAAGAGAATGACACAGAGAGAACAAAACCCAGGACTTGTTGCTGGATTCTCTCTTTTCCATGCACTGCTCAGGGGGGATAAAAAGGGTATCGAGCCCTTTCAAGGCTTCCAGGGACATTGAACACCTTGGGTGACAGAAGTGACAGAAGAGCTGTGCAGGAAAAGCATGGCCAGGAAAGGGTGAGGGGTCCGGGAATGGGGGAAATGCCCAGGAAGGGGGGAAATGTTCAGGAAAGGGGGAAATGCCCAGGAATGGGGGAAATATCCAGGAATGGGGGAAATGTCCAGGAACGGGTGAAATGCCCAGCACCAGATGGATGTCCCCAAACAGCCCCCAAACCCTGGCTGTGCTGCTGGGTGAGGACTGGCTCCTGCTCTCTTTGACCTTCTGTTTTCCACCTGCAGAACATGGACCAGGATTCCCAGAGCCCCTGTAGCTATTTCCACCCAACAAAAATCTGGATTCCCCTCAGTAATTCCTGGTTTCTGCTCCTTCCACCCAAAATTCTGATTAATTCCTGAGGATAAATCCTGCTGGGTTTGCACAGAGCCCACTCCCCTGCGTGGGGCTGGAGAGCTCCAGGGATGTGCTGCCGAGCTGGGGCTTCCTGTGAGTTTGGCTCCTTGTTTCCCAGCCCTGGGGCACTGCTGGGGGTCCCAAATTCCAGGGCGGGAGCTGCATCCTCAGCTTTTGGCCGGGAAGGGGCCGCAGGGAGCTCCAGGCCTGCAGCAGCAGGGGCAGGGGAAGCAAAGTGGACAAAGGGAAGGTAGGATTCCTTCCCGGGGGTGGCTCCGCTTTGTCCCTGGCAGTGAAAAAGTTAAAACTCATAGGGTTATTCATGAATTCCGCTTTTTAAAAACATGTCCCATTAAAATGCAGATTTAGGCTTCCATTTGCAAAGAACATCGTTATTTCCAATTCTGTATGGGAATCCTTTTTGTATTTGTATCTTTTGGGGAGAAAGTCCAGCTGCCTCTTGTGAGATTGCACATATCTCTTCAGATGTCAACAAATCATTGAAAAGTGTCAGAAAGGGGGAAATGGAAGATAATTATTCAAACCATGGAGAGCTGCTTTGAAAGTGAATAGGATCTGTCAGATAGGCTTTGAGAGCAGCAGTTGGCTGCTTGCACGGGATATATTAAATGGACATATCCAGAGGCAAGGGATGCTGGGTTAGATTCGGATCAGTGGAAGCCAGAGGATTTTTAGGGTGGAAGAAGCAGAAACCACCAGGAATTACTGAGGGGAAATCAGAATTTTGGGTGGAAGAAGCAGAGACCACCAGGAATTACTGAGGGAAAATCAGATTTTTTTTTTGGGTGGAAATAGCTGAAACCACCAGGAATTACTGAGGGGAAATCAGAATTTTTTTGGGGTGGAAGAAGCAGAAACCAGGAATTACTAAGGGGAATCCAGATTTTTTTGGGGTGGAAATAGCTGCAACCACCAGGAATGGAGGGTGTTTCTTGTTGGGTCTCAGATGTTGATCAGTTCTTGTCTCTGTCACAGTCTCACACACCCTGAGTTCTGCAGCACTTCACTCCAGCACACTGAAAATGGAGCCCTGTCTCTCTCTCTGCAAGGCCTTTGAAGGATCAACTGTCCAGTTCAGAAATGACACCTCAATTATTTTCACTTTTACCCCAATACCCAACCACCCGTGCCCGCCATGGGGACTTTTTATCCAATGACACAAAACCACCCAAACCCATGGAGAGAAAGGTGAAGAAGAAGGAGCAGCCTCCACCCCAACCCTCCATCTTGCTTTATATCCATTCCTGTATTCCAAACCCTTCAACTCTGCATTTCCCCCCCTGTGACATCACACACTTCTATCCAAACCCCACAGCCACAATCCCAGTTCTGTCATTCCATTCTGGAAGCTTCTCCAGGGCCTCAGGTCACTGCAGTGTTCTGCTGGGCTCAGAGCCTGGCAGCGCTGAGAGCCTGGAATTCTCAGGGCTCCCACATTTTCCCAGCTCCCTGGGGAGCCTGGTGTGGGGTGAGCGGCCTCTCCCCTCCCTGGCAGTGCCCAAGGCCAGGCTGGATGGGGCACGGAGCACCCTGGGATGGGATGGGATGGGATGGGGTTGAAGGTCCCCACCCAAACCATCCCCTGATTCTGTCCCTGCTGTCCCAGCTGTGATGTGCTGGGACACTCCTGCAGCCACAGGAGCTGAATCCTGGCACCCTGAACTGCTGGAGCTGCGGTCCAGGAGGGAATCAGCTCCATGCCAGGCGCCCTTTGCTTCCCAGGAAGGGCCAATCCCCCCTGCCCAGCTCTGGCTGTGAGCAGATGTTGTGCTGAGGGGATTCTGCACATCTGGGGAACGCCCAGGGCTCCACTCAGCTCCTGCTGCAGCTCAGGGGGATTAAAGCGAGGCGGAAACAGAACGGGGAGAGCTGAAAGGAAAGAAGTTTGAAGAAGCAAACAAATTTTTTGAAAAGTTGTCTTTGGGGAGCTCTGTCCTTCCTCCAGGGAGTTTTCCAAGGAGATAATCTTTGAGATGCTGGCACAAGGTATTTAAATCCCTGCTTCAAGACAGGCAAAGGAAGAAGAAAGGAAAGAGCAAAAGGAAAAGGTGCCTTTTTTCTGTGAGAACACAATCTACCTCTTACTTTGGGAAAAAAAAACCCCCAAAACAACAACTTGTTCTATTTTACTGGTAATTATTTCTCCAGCAAATGAGGGTTTACATTTCAATGGATTCTTCTGCTGAGAAGCCAGCACTTGGCCTTGGAAAATCTCCTTCTTCCAGCACGGTGGTGGTGTTTATATTTATATCTAGAGAGTGCTTGAGTTTGGGATTATTTTCAGCGGGATCTGTGCCCTCGGCTGCAGAGACCAATGAGCCAACCCCAACGAAGCATCAGTGGGAGCTCCCCGCTGCTCCCAGGTGCTGTCACCACACCCAGGACAAGCTCTGCAGTGTTTTCCAGGGATCTGAGGGAGTTTGGGAGGTTCCAATGCCAGGTGTGTGCGGCTGAGGCTGGCGCTGCAGACCTGGCAGGGTGACACGAGGGCCCGGCCAAAAGCACAGCCCCACCCCACGATCCGAGCAGGGGAAATTTAATCCTTCGGGTGTGGGGTTTGTAATTCCACAGCGGATTAGGAGCCTCTGCCGCTGAAAACTCCATGCTGGGGATGGATTCATTTACCTTTGTTCCAGATTTCGGGCCTGCACGGTGTATTTTCATCAGGAGGGATGGAGTCTGGGGTTCAGGTGGGAGAAGAAGCGGGCAAAGAGAATTTCTGCTGGAGGGAGAAGAGGGTCTTGAGTTGGTCGGAGCTCAGCTCCAAAGAGCCAGGACAGAGCTGGGCAGGACGGTTTGCTCCTGGTTTTGTTTTCATTTCGCAGTCAGGGCGGTTCTGATGCCCTGGGGTGAGGGAGGAGGAAGAAACGAGCGCGAGGTGCGCTCTCCATCCCGGGAATCCCAGACTGCCCCGAGCTACTGCCACAAAATAATTCCCTGGAAAACCGAAATCATTCTCCGTGTTTATCCCCATGGATTCACGTGGATTTCTGTGGATTCACACGGATTCCCATGGATTCCCATGGATTCCTGTGGATTCTGACAGATTCCCATGAACTCCCATGAATTCCCAAGGATTCTGATGGATTCCCATGAATTCCCATGAATTCCCATGGATTCCTATGAATTTTCATGGATTCCCATGGATTCCCATGGATTTCTGTTAATTCCCATGAATTCCCATGAACTCCCATGAATTCCAACAAATTCCCATGGATTCCCATGGATTCCCACGAATTCCCATGGATTCCTGTGGATCCCCATGAATTCCCATTAATTCTCACGGATTCCCTTGAACTCCCACTAATTCCCACCCATTCCCATGGATCCCCATGGATTCCCATGAACTCCCATGAATTCCCATGAATTCCTGTGAATTTCCATGGATTCCTGTGGATTCCCAAGAACTCCCTTGGATTCCCATGGGTTCCCATGAATTCCCACAGATTCCCATGGATTCCCAAGGATTCCCACGAATTGCCATGAATTCCCACAGATTCCTGTGGATTCCCATGAATCCCCATGAATTCACACGGATTCCCATGGATCCCCACGCATTCCCATGGATTCCCGTGAATTCACACGGATTCCCAAGGATTCCCACGGATTCTCACGGATTCCCATGGATTCCCACGAATCGCCATGAATTCCCATGAACTCCCACGGATTCTCATGGATTCCCATGAACTCCTACGACTTCCCACAGATTCCCATGCACTCCCATGAATTCCCGTTCACTCCCACGCATCCCCACGGATCCCCCCGCATCCCCACCCGGGCCGGGCCGTGCCCGGGGCGCCGTGTCCCGGCGCGGCCCGCGGCGCGCTCGGCTTTTCCGCCTGGCACGGGGCAGGAAGAGGCGCCGGTTGGCGCGGCGCCGGCCGCAGGTGCCGCCCCGTCAGTGGAGCGCTGTTGCTGAGAAGGCTGCAGGTGCCGGCCCGCGCTTCCTGCGCCCGCAGCGGCCCCGGGGCCTGCCAAGGGCACACAGACCCGCTCTGTTGCCTTAAGAGTGCGTGAAAAAAGATGTTTCAATGCTGTCGTCGGATCTGGGTGCTTTGCCACCGAGGACAAAAAGTCTCCTGTAAAATTGGGTTTAAATAGTCCTATCTCACTTGTGCTCCGGGGGAGCGGATTCCATTGTGCCGGTGTCCCCTCTGCAGTATGATATCATAGCTTCAGAGGAAGCCTTTATCCCGAGGTCACATCAGTTTGTCCTGGCGATGCAATCATTTTTTGTGCCACGGACAATGTTTTACTGTGGAGATATGGGCCAGATGGCTCAGCCACTTGCAGTCCAGAGTGAAACAGGCCCTTTATTGTGGCTGAATAAACAGAACCTATTGTCCCCCGCTCGTGAAACTCTTGTGGCCGCGGCCGGGCGAAGATGAAGTATGAAATTTTCACGGCTGAGGGAAGGATATGTAAAACAACAAGCAGAAGGGGCGTGCGCTTCCAAAACATTTCCTCACTGTCCCTTCTGTTTTCCCCCCCGGCAGAGAGGAGTCATTTCCATGCCCTGCCGTTGTCTGGGGGTGTTTCAGCTCCCCCTGCTCTGCAGCTCCCGGCCCAGCCAGGTGTGTGCCTGCACAGGGGCAGCTCTGCCAAGTCCGTGTCTCATCATTTATTGTTTCTCAGCCCCCGGAGCTCCCCCTCGGCCGGGGCTCTCCCGTGGGCTGGCAGCACACGGAGCCGTGGTGAGTGAGTAGGGAAAAAGAGATTTTCCTCCACGCCCAAGAAATAAATTCCTTTTTTCCCCTTTCTTCTCCCCCCAGGGCAGGCGCGGCGGCTCAGAGGGGTTTTTTTCCCTACAGAAAATTCCCGTTTTCCTTTCAAACTCCCCCCATCCAGAGCTTCCTCCACGGCAATGTCAGAAGCGCTCCTTTCCTCCCTCTAATTGCAACCCAAGCCAACCTTGACTGGCAAGGAGAAAGTCCCTGACAGGTTTGGGCTGAGTCCAGACCTTCTCAGAGACTCTGTCAGGCACTGTTTGACAGCATGCAAATGTATGCAAATGAGGGGACACTGGCCGAGCACCTGCGGAAAGTGTCCATCCCCTCTCCCGCTCGGCTCTGCCCGCTCCACACGTGGGGTTTTGGAATGCTGCTCCATCTCCCCGTGCCAGAGGATTCTGCGGCCGTCAGCACAACGCGGCCGGAGCCGCGCTCTTTGTCCTGCCGGAGGCGCAGCCCCCGCGCCGGGAGCGGGGCCGTGGCTCCGGTCCAGCCCTTGTGAATCCTCCTTGCCGCCCGCTCGGGCCTTCCCCGCAGCATCCCGGGCCTTTTGGGGTTCCCGTGGCGGGGAGCGCCTTCTGTTCGCACGAAAAGGCGGCAGCTGGAGCGGGATGCGCCGGGAACTGCGGCAGCTCCAGCCGGGGGAGCGGGGCCGGGGCAGGGACAGCACCTCGAGGGAGCCAGAGCGGCCAGAGAGAAGCTGCAGCAGCCCTGGGGAGCAGCCGGGGGTGCCCTCGGTGCCCCCCGGAGGGAGCAGGGATGTGGGGATTTCCTGCCCCCGGGAGAGTCCGTAAGGAGAGAAGGGATGCGAGCTCAGGGACCTGAATTCAGAGCTGGCACGAGAACAGTTCAGGGCCTTTGGCTCCTTGGATCCAGACCTGCATGGGAACAGTTCAGGGTCTTTGGCTCCTTGGATCCAGACCTGGCACGGGAACAGTTCAGGGGTCTTTGGCACCTTGGATCCAGACCTGGCATGGGAAGAGCAGCTGGGTTTTGAGAATGTGTCAGACACGCATCCCACACCAACTTCCAGCCAAAATCGGGGTGAATCCTTCCAAATACCCCGTGGCAGCTTCAGTTCCACACAGCTGAGCATCGCAGCCAGGGGCGAGCCTGTGACTGGACCGAGGGTCACACACAGGACACGGCCCTTGGGCTCCAGAGAGCTCCCGGGGGCTGGGTCCTGGCCTGGGGCACCTGGCAGTGCCCTCCCTGGGGGCTGGCAGGGCAGGGGTGCCCTCCCCTGAGCCATGGCCTCAGCTGGAACCAGAGAATCACAGGATATGGAATGGCCTGGGTGGGAAAGGACCCCCAGGGATCCCCCAGTGCCACCCCTGCCCTGCCCAGAGCCCAGCAAGCCCAGCCTGGGCACCCCTGGCAGCGCTGGCCAAAGGCTCCTGGAGCTCTGGCAGCCTCGGGGCCGTGCCCATTGCCTGGGCAGCCTGGGCAGTGCCAGCAGCCTCTGGGGAAGAGCCTTGCCCTGCTCTGCAGCTGTGCCAGTGAGGGCAGGATCCCCACTCTGCTCCATCTCTCCCAGTAGGAAAAGCCAGATCGTGCTGGCGTTGAAACCCAACCCGAAACCCAGCTGGTGAAACGCCCAGAAAAACCTCAGAGCGTGGGGCAGCACATGGACACCCCAGCCAGGTGCAGGCCGAGCTTTGAGGCTCAGAGACCGGACAAAACACGGGGAGCATCCCTCGGGCTCGGGATGGCAGAGGGCTGGGAACGCTGCTGGGAGCCAGGCGGATGCAGAGGGGCTGGAAGCTGCTCCTGGGGCTTTCCCCCCGGCTGGGCAGGGGTGAGAACCAGGCTGCCGAGCAGGGATGGGGATGCACAGCCAGCAGGGCGCCCCCAGAGCTGCCCTGGCAGCAGTTTTGTCACCCACCCCCCTGGAGCAGCACGCCCCGAGGGAGCAGCTCCAGCTCCCCCTGCTCCGTATGGAAATCAGCCCCCGCTTTCTCCGCAGAGAGAAAACCAGCGCTGCTCCGTCCGGGCTTTTTTTTGTTTGGTTTTTTTTTCTTCCCACTTTGGAGCCCAAGGTAGCTGCATTTAGAGGCTTTATGTCCTTTCTTTGCCGCTGCGGCAGGGTTGTGGTCACTCAGGCAGCAGTAACTTTGAAAAAATGACCCGTCTACACCCAAACAATAACAGAATCCCCCTTTTTATGTTGGCAACGCCCAGCGCTTTCTCTGCCCTTCAGGACTCCCCACGTAGACGCAACTGTTTGCCCAGCCCTCTTCTGAACAACTTAATTAAGCAAAAGAAAAAGTGTCACTTTCTGCCGGGCTCACAAAAACAGAGCTGTGGGGGTAAGGAGGGGACGCGGCTCCAGCCCCGCATTCCTCGGAGGGCTCGGCAGGGAGCCTGTCCCCAGCCCGGCCGAGCCTGTCCCCAGGTGCCAGCAGGGGTTGGTGGCACCCCTGTGCCCGTCCCTGGCCGAGCCAGGCAGGTTCAAGCAGCTTCCCAAACTTTATGGAAGGAGGAGCAGCTTTTTCCCCTCTAGTGGATGGAACCGCTCATCCTCCCAGCCTGGAGGCTCCCAGATTTCCCTGGATCCGCCCTGGAGCTGCTGGGAACGTGCGGGATGTGTGCTCAGGGGGAGCTGTGCTGGTTCCAGAGCCTCCCTCCAAACCCCCCGAGCTGCCCCAAGGAACGAGGTTCCTCCCTCTCCTTCCCTCGGAGCCCGGCCCTGCTCCGGGAGCTGCCCAGGCAGCTTTGCAGTGCCCATCCCTGCAGGTGTCCCCTGCGGGTGGCACTGAGTGCTCTGGGCTGGGGACAAGGTGGCCGTGGGGCACAGCTGGCACTGCATGGGCTGGCAGGGCTGTGCCAGCCCCGGGGATTCGGGGATTTTGGGACACAACCACACCAACACCCCTCAGCCCTCCCGGGCTGCTCCAGCAGCTCCAGCTGCTGCCTGTCCAAGGAAAGGGATGAGCCTCTCACCACGAGTGCTTCAAGGGCCGGGGCTCTCAGGGCTTTCTTCTTTAACGAGGGGGAGAAGTTGCTCTTCAGCAGGCAGGGGAGGCTGGAGCAGAGCTGTCTGGCTGAGTTATGTTCTCCCCTTCTGGCTTTATCTCCATTAAAGGGGCATAAATTCATTTTGGGCTCCAGTTCTGCAGGGGTCAGGCTCTGCACAGCCCCAGATCAATGGCCCGGCTGTTCACCCTGCTCACACGGGGGGCTGTGGGGCAGCAGGGCTTGGGGGGCTCTTTTCAGATAAAAAAAAAGATAAAAAATAGTGGTTTGCCCTGATTGCCTCCCATCCCAGCCAGCCCTTCCCTGTGGCTGTCCCTGGCGCTTCAGGAACCCCGCAAGCCCCAAAGCAGCCCACTGCATTTTGAAATAATGAAAACTAACAAAGCCAAACGGGCCCTAAAACGCTCGGCTGTATCTTCTTGGCCTCTTCAAGTGCTGGTAAACCCTTTTATTCAGGAGCACGGGAAGCCAGGCAGCAGAAGTCACATCCCCAAAGACTGAGATCGCTTGGGGTGGGGGCGGGATATTCCCTTGGGAATTCCGGGGTGGGAACAAGCACAGCGCATTGCAGGAGGGGGGGACTGGAGGGACAAAGCTCCTCTCCGGATGTGGGGCAGCACCAGCAGCACCCTCAAATGCCACCCTGGGACTCAGCACCCTCAAATGCCATCCTCAGACTTCCCCCACTGCTCCACACCTGGGTGATCACACACAGAGGCACGGAGAACAGCTGGGAGCAGGAATTTGCCCATGGAAAGGGTGCCCAGGCCTTGGCAGGGGCTGCCCAGGCAGCTTTGCAGTGCCCATCCCTGCAGGTGTCCCCTGCAGGTGGCCCTGAGTGCTCTGGGCTGGGGACAAGGTGGCCGTGGGGCACAGCTGGCACTGCATGGGCTGGCAGGGCTGTGCCAGGCCCGGGGATTCGGGGATTTTGGGGCACAAACACCCCAAAGAGCCGGGGAGGGGCTCACAGCAGCCTTTGGGGTGCAGTCCCCGGGTGATTTTACCCCATTCCACGGCACCAGGGGCTCTTCCCAGCAGGGCCATGTCCAAACCCAGGACATTCCTCTGAGTGCTCAGGATGGCCCGAGCCCTGGCAGGGGGCTCTGAGACCCTGGCATGCAGCCGAAGAGACCCGAGACTTTGATTTTCACCCATGGAGCAAATTACCAGCTCTTACAAGTCACGAAAGTTTAAGTAGCATGATGGTAGTGGACACAGGGTGAAGGGTGGAGTTTTGGGATTTTGGAATGGGGGTTTGGGGTCCCAAGATGGAGGGATTTGGGCGGGCCCTGTCCTTCTTCTTTCTCCTTCCTAACCTCCATGTTCTGGGTGATGGTGGCACTTTTAGATTGGTTTAGAGTAGAGACTGACTGTCTAACATAGGTGATAAGTATTGGAAAATAATTGTAAATATAACCTAGGTGGTTATTAGTATAAAAAGACAACACCAGCCCAGGTGCAGGCAGTGTGCCTTGGACTGACCTGCTGAACAGACCTCAGCAGGCCAGAGAAAGAATGTGAGAGATAGAAAAAAAGAAATAACCTTAAAAACTGCAGCTGAAGAACTCTGACTCCTTCTTCGACTGCCGGGCTGGGAAAAGAGATTTTCTAAGGGATCTGGGGTCATCCTGGCCAGCAGAGATTCCCAGACGGCTGTGCCCGAGGGAGGCAGAGCAGCCCTGGGTGAGCCGGGCTGGCTTTCGGGGCTGTCCCAGCCCCAGGATCAGCCGGGCTGGCTTTCGGGGCTATCCCAGCCCCTGGATGAGCCGGGCTGGCTTTCGGGGGTATCCCAGCCCCAGGATCAGCCGGGCTGGCTTTCGGGGCTATCCCAGCCCCAGGATCAGCCGGGCTGGCTTTCGGGGCTATCCCAGCCCCAGGATGAGCCGGGCTGGCTCTCAGGGCTATCCCAGCCCCAGGATGAGCCGGGCTGGCTCTCAGAGCTATCTCAGCCCCAGGATGAGCCGGGCTGGCTCTCAGGGCTATCCCAGTCCCAGGCTGAGCCGGGCTGGCTCTCAGGATGTGTCAGCCCCAGGATGAGCCGGGCTGGCTCTCAGGCTGATCCCAGCTCCAGGATGAGCCGGGCTGGCTCTCAGGATGTGTCAGCCCCAGGATGAGCCGGGCTGGCTCTCAGGGCTATCCCAGCCCCAGGATGAGCCGGGCTGGCTCTCAGGGCTGTCCCAGCCCCAGGATGAGCCGGGCTGGCTCTCAGGATGTGTCAGCCCCAGGATGAGCCGGGCTGGCTCTCAGGGCTATCCCAGCCCCAGGATGAGCCGGGCTGGCTCTCACGGTGTCTCAGCCCCAGGATGAGCCGGGCTGGCTCTCAGGGCTATCCCAGCCCCAGGATGAGCCGGGCTGGCTCTCGGGGCTATCCCAGCCCCAGGATGAGCCGGGAAATGGCAGAGCTGCGGCGCTAGAGGGTAAAGCAGGGAGCAGCCTCGCTGTTCAGCCTCCTCCCGCTCCTCTCCCCCGGCCCGGGGCTGCGGGAGCGGCCCTTCCTTGTGATTAATATCTGGGAAGCCGCTTAACAAGGCCGGGCTTGATAGGTGGCTCTTGTCGGAGGAAATTTATGGCCCGGTACTTCCTCAGCGAGACTTCCCACGTCGAATTGTTGAACATTACTGACCCTGCTGCCCAACACGAGGGGGTGGGGATTTACACAGATGTCTGGTAACTGTGGAAGGTGCAAAAATCCAGAAGAACAACCTGCATTACATCCATTGGAAGCGGCTGGCGCGCAGGGGTCAGGGGGAGGCCCGCGCCAGCGTGTGAGCCGCAGTGTTTCGGTGCAGTTTGTTTTTTGATTAGTGCAGTTCATGACCGGGCCATCCCACCTGAATAACAATCAGCGCGATTCAGGGCGGCCCGGGAGAGGGCAGGGCCGCCCGCCGCGCCGCCCATATGGAGCCGGCCCTGGGAAGTGCGGAACCTTCCCAAACCCAGATGGTTCGGCTTGACGGCTCTGGCACGGCCCCAGCAATAACCTCGGCGACAGGAGAGAACCGGCAGCGCCATCCCGCCGCAGCCCCCGCCGCCTCCCCCGCACGGAACGCGGAACAAAGCCGGGAGGCACGCACGGGAGCCGGGGCGGATAATGGGATAATGGGATGATGGGGTGGGATGGGATGGGATGGGATGGGATGGGATGGGATGGGATCCATGGGATGGATGGGATGGGATACGATGGATGGGTTGGGATGCGGTGGGATAGGATGGGATGGGATGGGATGGGATGGGATGGGATAATGGGATGGATGGATGGGATGGGATCAATGGGATGGATGGGCTGGGGTGGGATGGCATGAGATGGGATGGGATGGGATGGGATGGGATGGGATGGGATGGGATCCATGGGATGGATGGGATGGGATACGATGGATGGGTTGGGATGTGGTGGGATGGGATGGGATGGGATAATGGGATGGATGGATGGGATGGGATCAATGGGATGGATGGGATGGGATGGGATCAATGGGATGGATGGGCTGGGGTGGGATGGCATGAGATGGGATGGGATGGGATGGGATCCATGGGATGGATGGGATGGGATACGATGGATGGGTTGGGATGCGGTGGGATAGGATGGGATGGGATGGGATGGGATGGGATGGGATGGGATGGGATAATGGGATGGATGGATGGGATGGGATCAATGGGATGGATGGGATGGGATGGGATCAATGGGATGGATGGGCTGGGGTGGGATGGCATGAGATGGGATGGGATGGGATGGGATGGGATGGGATGGATGGGATGGGATCCATGGGATGGGATGGGATCCATGGGATGGGATGGGATGGGATGGGATGGGATGGGATGGGATGGGATGGGATGGGATGGGATGGGATGGGATCCATGGGATGGGATGGGATGGGCTGCTGAGCCATGCTGGCGTTAAACCCAGGCTCTGCCCCCACTGCAGTTGGGTTTTGCTGTAATTTTTTTTATTGTGTGGGATTTTTCCTTTTTCCCTGCCGCTGTCTTTGCCTCACACAGGTGAGGGGAGCAGTGGGGGGGACAAAGCTCTGCCGTGGGGAGCAGGGGGAGGGGAGGAGGGGAAGCCGTTTGGTTTTTGGGAACAGGGAGCTGCTGCCTGGACCCTTCTGTGCTGCTTTTCCTGCTGCTTGGGCAGGGAATTCTCCACCTGCGATGACACTTCCAGTCACCATGGACAGGATGAATTTCTCAGGGTAAATCCCCGAATCCCTGGGGCTGGCACAGCCCTGCCAGCCCAGGCAGTGCCAGCTGTGCCCCACGGCCACCTTGTCCCCAGCCCAGAGCACTCAGTGCCACCTGCAGGGGACACCTGCAGGGATGGGCACTGCAGCACCGCGAGGTAATCACAATAGCCAGCAGCTGGAAGAGCCAGAGGGACACCTTGGGCATAAATAAAATCAAATCCTGGCCACTCTGGTCGCTGAGCCCTCGCTGCTTTTGGGGTGGGGGGATGTGGGAGGCGTTGGGTGCCAGGGGAGGGAAGGGCAGGGCAGGAGCTCTGCTGAGCTGGCCGAGGTTCTGGAGGGAGCTTGGGCCAGGGTTTGGTTTGCTGCCAGCAGCCGGGACACCCTGCAGGGGAGGGGACAGCCAGGAGCCTTTGGACCATCTGGTTCTGGAAAGGCACGGGGCAGAGGTTGGGCTGGGTGACCTTGGAGGGCTCTTCCACCCCTGGAGGTTCTGGTCTTTGGTTTTACACCTCGGAGCAGAGGCTGGGGCGGGGAAACCCGGGAAAGGGGGAAGTCTGGGCCCAAGGAGTTCTTGTTCAGGAGTGGAATGGGAGAGGAGGAGGAGGAGGAGGAGGAGGAGGAGGAGGAGGAGGAGGAGGAGGAGGAGGAGGGGGAGGAAGCACTGCTGAGAAGCCCCCAGCCTGAAGAGCCCCAGCTCTGCCTCCTCCCTCCTGCCAAGGGAGGGCACTGATGTCTCCCCCTGCTCCCTGAGTGCCCTGTGTGTGACAGTTCAGGCTGGGGACATTAAAAGTGGAGCTGGGCATTCCTGACACTGTCCCTGTCCTTCAGGGTAACAGGGAACTGGTGTTTAGTGTTTTACTGCTTTTTAAATAATTCCTCCCTGAAAACGGGCGAGTCCCTAATCCCGAGTTTCCAAACAGACAAGATGAGAGCTGCTAAAAGGAATCATTTACACAAATAGCTTGAACAGGGTCCTTTGAACACTGTGCTCTAAATCTTTTGAGTCTCATGAGTATTCATAGTGGTTTTCAAATAATTTGAAAGCCATTTCTTAATGAAGGCTAAAACATCCCTTTTAAACTTCTAAGTGATGATGTTTTCCTTGATCACCTCTATACATCCCATATTCCCTTCTCTCTGCTGCATATTCATGTCCCTGGGATAATTTCAAGGCGTGTTTGACAGTGATAAATAAAACTCATCCATCACGGAGCAGAACCTCTGGGGAAAATGAACTCTCCCAGTTCCAGCACCGTCCCTCTCTGCATGATTATGAACCTGCCCCAGAGCTGCCTGGACCCCTGGCAGTATTTAAGGAGCTGGCAGAACATTTATTCCTGGTTAAAGAGGAAGAAAACTCCCTGCTGGTTCTTTCCAAGCCCTAGGACAGGGCCAGCCCTGGCTCCACCTTGCTGGATTTGGCCCTGCTGTGCCCCCGGTGCCGCTCCAGGAGAGCAGGGATGGAGGCTCTGGGCTGTGTCTCACTCACCTGGGAAAGGCGGGAGGTTTATTTGCTTGTGGGATGTAAATGCAATATTTCTGAGTGCCTTTTCCAGCGGAGTGAAGCCGCTCCAGCTCGGGACGCTGTGGCTGGAAGAGCCTCCAGAGATGCCTGTGCTCCTCCCAGAGGTGCTGCTGCTCCTCAGAAATGGAAATATTGACCCCAGGTGTGACCCCAGCGCTCCCAGGAGCTCTCTGAGGTGGCACAGCAGCCCTGGGGCTGGAATGCGGGGGGACAGGCAGAGAGGGAGGCTGCAGCAGGAGAGCCCAGCCCGGCAGAGGGGCACCGGGGCTGCTCCCAGCTGCCCCCAGCAGCTTGGTCCTTCGGGAGCTGGGGAGGTTTAGGAGGGAATTCCATGCCAGCCTTGGCACAGGGAGTGCCAGGGGTGGGTGTTTGCCCTCAGGGTCCATCTGGGGAGGAGGGAGGCCCTGCTTTGGGATGGGGAAGGTTTTGGGGGCCTGCTTTCCCCCAGCAACCCGCTGCACCAGCACAAGGGGGCTTGAAATCGTGTCAGGGGCTCGATTCTGGGGTGGTTTTTGTTGGACCCTGCCCATCCTGACATCCCAGCCTTGCTGGGCTGAAAGAAAGGGAGAGCTTTCTGTGTCAGGAGCTGGAGCGAAGGCACACCTTGGGCCAGGAGGGGAGCACAGGGCAGGATTTATCTCACAGAACCCTCAGGTGTGGGGGACAGAGCCCTCAGGTATGGGGGCACAGAGCCCTCAGTTGTGGGGGGAAAGAACCCTCAGGTGTGGGGGGAAGGCAGTGCAGGGAGGAGATGCAGGGAGGAAGGAGGTGCAGGAAGGAAGGGGATGCTGTGCAGGAAGGATGGAGATGCAGGAAGGAAGGAGATGCAGGGAGGAAGGAGACACAGGGAGGATGGAGATACAGAAAGGATGGAGATGCAGGAAAGATGGAGATGCTGTGCAGGAAGGGGATGCAGGAAGGAAGGAGATGCAGGGAGGAAGGAGATGCAGGGAGGAGATGCAGGAAGGAAGGAATGCAGTGCAGGAAGGATGCAGTGCAGGAAGGCGATGCTGTGCAGGAAGGAGATGCAGGAAGGAAGGATGCAGTGCAGGAAGGAGATGCAGGAAGGAAGGATGCAGTGCAGGAAGGAGATGCAGGAAGGAAGGATGCAGTGCAGGAAGGAGATGCAGGAAGGAAGGATGCAGTGCAGGAAGGATGCAGTGCAGGAAGGAGATGCAGGAAGGAAGGAATGCAGTGCAGGAAGGAGATGCAGGAAGGATGCAGTGCAGGAAGGAGATGCAGGAAGGAAGGATGCAGTGCAGGAAGGAGATGCAGGAAGGATGCAGTGCAGGAAGGAGATGCAGGAAGGAAGGCTGCAGTGCAGGAAGGATGCAGTGCAGGAAGGCGATGCTGTGCAGGACGAGGGGCCGCTGCAGGTGCTCAGAGCCCCGGGCAGCGCTGCGGGGCCGGAGCAGCCGCGGGGGCTCGGGAGGGCTCAGCACAGCCGGGCCGAGCCGAGCCGCACCGGGCAGGTTCCGGCAGCGGTACCGGCCCCGGGATCACGGCCGGGGCTGCCGGGGAGCCGCAGGCGGTGAAGAATGAGCAGCCTGACCTTTCCTGCCGGGCCACAAAGGCCGCGCTGCCGCCCGGCCCGGCCCGGTTGCCATAGCGGGGACATTCCCCCGCAGTTGCCCAGAGACGCGGAGCCCGGCGGCCCCGGTGGCACTCGAGATGTTTTATGTGCCGCTGCGGGGCCGGGGTTAAGACCTCGTCCCCGGTCCTGGCCCTACTTAGCGGCATCCCTCTCCAGGCGGAGCGGGGGATGCTCGCGGGGATGAGCTGTCCCGGCGGCACTCCAGCCTTTTGTCCCTTCCTCTCGTGGCGCTGAGGGCTTTGGGCCGTGTCCTCAGAGCCAGCAGAGCCACCGGCGTGCCGGGGTCACGGCAGCCAGGAGGGGCAGCTGATTCCCGGAGCGGCGGCGGGGCCGGGGCGTTTCCCCTGCTCGGGAGGGAATGCGGCGAGTGAGGGGCTCTGCCGCTGCCAGGAATCCCTGGGCGTTCTCCAGACCTTCCCCCCGAGTGTCACTGTCACCACCCCCTCGATACTTCAGTGGCTGACAGAGAAAAGGGGGAAAGGTCGGCGCTGCCCTGCCGGCCAGGGCTGTGGCTCTGTTCCTTCCTGAGCTGCAGGGTCGATTGTGGGGGTCCAGTTGTTGGTGTCTCTGGGTCTGGACTGAAGGCACTGAGGCAGTAATTCATTTTGGGACTCAGGTGTTTATTATTTCTTATCAGTAAAACAGTCTCACTACTGTGAGTTTGGCAGCTTTTCACTAGAAGGCACAAAATGGCAACAATCTCTTGTTCCAAGGTCTTTTAAGACTAAACTATCCAGTTAAGATCTGACACCTGGATTATTTTCCCTTTTAACCCAAGAACTGATCCCACAGAGCCCCAGTGCAGACTGTTCTGCCCAATTCCAAAATGCCACCCAAACCCATGGAGAAGGAAGAAGCAGGAAGAAGAAACCCAGCACCACACCCTGTGCCCTCCATCCTGCTGCCATCCACAACATCCTAAACATCCCAAAATCTAAATTTCTCACCCAATCATACACCTGCACTGCTCTCTGTAATCCAACTCACGCTTTTGTGGATTCCAGTCTGTCTTGAAGTCTGGGAAGCTTTGTCCATGGATGAGGGTCAGAGTCAGTGCTGCCCTGGGGGTCAGGGCACCCCAGAGCAGCCAGAGAAACATTCCCGGTGCCCTGGTTTCCACAGTTGATGGGAGCAGGAGCAGGGATTTCAGGATCCCACTCCTAGAGGGTTTACTGGAAGGCTCTGGTGCCTTTCCTGCTGTTCCCAGGAGGAATATCAGACTCTGTAAAACTCTCCTGCACTGCAGCACTTGAGGAGCCAGAGGGGAGCTTTGGTCACCTCAGGAGCTCACGTGGGTTTATCCAGGGGCTCTGGGGGTGGGAGAAGGGGGATCAGGGTGGTCTGGGACAAGGGAAGCAGCCAAGGACACAGAGGAGGGCTCCTCAGGGGCTGGAGAGGAGGAGACTCCAAGGAGCCACCCCGGGGGCTGATCATGGTGTTGGGCGCCTGCCAGGTGAGGCCGCTGGTTCTGCTGGAGCTGAGGGAAGAGAGCTTCTCCTCTGCTCTCTCTGTTCACACAATCCCTGAATCCCCAGGGCTGGCACAGCCCTGCCAGCCCAGGCAGTGCCAGCTGTGCCCCACGGCCACCTTGTCCCCAGCCCAGAGCACTCAGTGCCACCTGCAGGGGACACCTGCAGGGATGGGCACTGCAAAGCTGCCTGGGCAGCCCCTGCCAAGGCCTGAGCACCCTTTCCATGGGGAAATCCTCCCTGAGAAGCAATCTGTCCAGTTTCCATGCTCGGGGAAGGCAGCCCAGGGGTCAGTGAGTGAGCAGAGCATGGGGATTCGCCTCATCGTTTTGGGATGGAGCTGAGCTCCGGGCTCTGTGCTGTGAGGATTCCTTTAGCAGAAGGAACAACCTTCCTGAGGGGGCCTTTTTCACTTCAGAGTGGATTCCTGAAGATCCCTCCTGGGTGAGGTGGGCTGGAGCCTGCACGAGGAGCTGCTGCTCCTCTCCTGTGAGCTGCTTTGGGCTGGCCTGGAGCCCTGGAATCTCAGGACTGGGAGTTGTATGGTTGGTCTCAGATGGCTCTGTGGCTCCTGATCCTTGTCCTCCAATTTCCTTCTGCTGAGGGTGCTGTTGAGACTCTGCCAATGCCACCCAGCTCCATGGAGCTGTTCCCATTCCAGACTCTCATTCCCACCTTCTCCATGTGCCAGGCACTGCTCCAACCCTGCTGTGCCAGCCCCGAGGGCAGTTCTGTGTGTGCCAGCCAGCTTCCAGGGCTGAGTGGGCTTTGCACATGGAATCATGGAATGGTTGGGCTTGGGAGAGACCCCAAAGCCCACCCAGGGCCACCCCTGCCATGGCAGGGACACCTTCCCCTGTCCCAGGCTGCTCCAGCCCCAGTGTCCAGCCTGGCCTTGGGCACTGCCAGGGATCCAGGGGCAGCCCCAGCTGCTCTGGCAATTCCATCCCAGCCCCTGCCCACCCTGCCAGGGAGAATATTGTTCCTAATATCCAATCTAAACCTGTGATTTTTCACTCTGAAGCCATTCCCTGTGTGCTGTCCCTGCATGCCCTGGGAATTGTCTCTCTCCAGGTTTCCTGGGGCTCCTGCAGGCCCTGCAAGGCCACCCTGAGCTCAGCCCAAAGCTTCTCCTGTGCAGCTGAACAATGCCAGCTGTGCCAGCCTTTGCTGCCAGCAGAGCTGCTCCAGCCCTCTGCTCATCCTGGAGCCTCCTCTGGGCTCTCTGCAGCACGGCCTGTGGAATGTGTGGGAGCAGGAATGTGCTGCCACAGGGCAAACTGGGACTGTCACCCCAAGACCACCTGGTCCAGCAGGACCTGCTGTTTCTGGAGAGCTCCGTGGTGGCTCCCACAGGTGGGGCAGGCCCAGCAGAACGGGACCCAAAGGAGCAAAGCAGGCCAGGGTCAGTCAGGGTCAGCCAGGGTCAGCCAGGGTCAGTCAGGCACTGGCCCTGCTCCTCTTCCAGGGATCCTTTCCTGGGGAGGAGGGAATTGGGCAGTGGGGACTGGTGGCTGGGCAGAGGGACCCTGGGAGCCCTGGGAGAGGGGACAGGGAAGCTCAGGGATGTGGGAGCTGTGCCACCTCCCTGGGCAGGGCAGGGCAGGGCAGGGCAGCCCAGCCCAGCAGCTCTCTGGGATCCCAGCCTGGCTGCTCTCCCTGACCCTTTGCCGTGGGCTTGGTGTGTTGGGGTTGGTTTGCTTTTTTTTTGTTTGGTTGGGGTTTTTTGTGGAATTTCTTTTTTTTTTTTTTTCTCCCCTTGGAAGAATTAAAAAGTACGGCTTCCATGAATAAATATAACTCTTAGCTCCATCTTATTAACCAACAGCAATTTCGGGCTAAATACAGTGAGTGCTCACAAAAAAGCCAAGAATAGAAAATTGTTTAAGTGGCCAAAGAAAGTTTCTGCCATTGTGCTGCGAGCCAAGCTATGCCAGCTATATGTAAATGTATGCAGTGGGCTCTGTGCATGTGTCCACTTTGAAGTTGCCATCTGAATTTAATTCTGCCTTTGTGATTAAATCAGGCCATTACGTTTAATCTCACTTAATAGTAAGAAACGCTCTTTGTTGTTTTCTATAGGCAACATATTCTGCCCCTAACATATACAGCTTGGCATTCACTCCTGCCTATTAATCCCCGATGGCTGATAATTGCCTCAGCTCCAAGTTCTCTGTCCAATTCACAAGGGAACTGATTGCAGCCATTCTTCCCCTATACATTAATGCCCTGTTTTGGTCCCGCTCCTTTGGCTCAGTGAACCCTATCAAGCTGGCCACATTTTCTGGCCATGTGGGCGTATTGTAAGATGTTAAATTAAATTCGGGGCTGACCCCCTAAACACCAGAATCCATTAGAGCTGCGAGGTGGCTGATTGACAAGTGGGGCTACTTTGCCACTCAGAGAAAAAAAAAAAACACCCCTGACATTAAAAAAAAAATAAAAAAAAAAACCAGACCAAACCCAAACCAGGCTAAATAAGGCTGAATATTTTGTTTCAAGGTCTTCTGCCTGCTGTCTCTCTCCTTCCAATTTCATTACTGCCCCGGTAATTATTGCCAGGGGATTGTTTCATTGATCCTACATATGGCAGGCAGGGAATTTCTCTGGAAGAAGAACAAGGAGCTGGGAGATGTCTTTAGTTTGCTTCAGTCTGGGAGCCCAGGCAGATTTTTTTTTCCCAGGTGTAATCAGTTGAGGGAGCTGGGTTTTGGGTTTTTTTTATCATTTCTTTTTCCTTCCCAGAGGAGGGGCCCAATTCCCACTCACTGAATGACGCCCAAGGGGCCTCAGGCTGTCATTTTTGTATTTTCCCAGATAGGGTAAAAAGCCCAACTCAGGGCAGATTCCTGCAGGGAGAGTATTGAAGGGACACTCAGACTCTGCAGGGACAAACACCAACAGTTTGGGTCCCTTTCCTTTCCCAAAACCCTGCATTTAAACAGACACAGAGGTTTTTAACCACAGATAAAAATAAACTGGTGTCTCAAAAAGCACAAATAAGCAGGGGCTTGTCACCCATGGTGCAACAGCTTGCCCAGCTCCAGAGAAGGGACTACAATTCCATGGGATTGCAGAAATGTCAGGTTCAGAATCCCAAATCCCCGGGGCTGGCACAGTCCTGCCAGCCCAGGCAGTGCCAGCTGTGCCCCACGGCCACCTTGTCCCCAGCCCAGAGCACTCAGTGCCACCTGCAGGGGACACCTGCAGGGATGGGCACTGCAGAGCTCCCTGGGCAGCCCGTTGTTCATTTATTTTTTTTAATTCCATGTATATTTGGAGCCTAAAATCCATCATGCATCCCCACAGGTGGTAACTCCTCACCAACATGAACTTAAAATCATCGAATCCCAGGATGTGTTGGGTGGGGAGGGACCTGAAAGATCGCTTTGTTCCATTTGCAGGGACACCTTCCACAATCCCAGGTTGTTCCAAGCCCCACCCAACCCGGCCTGGAATGGATGAAGGGAAAATGTTGCCAAGGAATCGCAGGGCCTGGCACAGGGTGCCCAGAGCAGCTGGGGCTGCCCCTGGATCCCTGGCAGTGCCAAGGCCAGGCTGGACACTGGGGCTGGAGCAGCCTGGCACAGGGGAAGGTGTCCCTGCCATGGCAGGGGTGGCACTGGGTGGGATTTGGGGTCCCCCCAACCCAAACCAGTCCTGGATTCTGTGATCCCAGGGAGCAGCTCCCCTGGGTTTGCTGTGCCCGGCCCAGGATCCTGGCAGCATCCCTGGCTGGTTTGCCTGGGCCAGCGCAGGGCCAGCTCCACGTGGGGAATGTCCCACTGGGAAGAGTTTGCTGCCCCGAGCAGCTGAGCAGGGGCAGCATTCTGCAGCTGGTTTGAGGAGTGCCAAAGGAAAAGAGAAGGATTTTAACACTCGAGTCACCTGAAAAGCACCCTCTGAGCCCAGAGAACCAGAACTCAGCTGCTGTTGAACAATTCCACCAATCTTTGAGCATTCTAATGTGAAAAATCGGATTTGAAGTCCTTTTATAACCAGTTTGTTATGGAAGTGCAATTTAAAAATTCCAATAAACACCAGCTCGATATCAGGGGGGTTTAAGTGCAGATATCCTGAGGAGCAGAAGATGATCTGAGCCTTGTCTTTGGATTTCTTTCCTTTCTCCTGCCTCTCAGCCCTTCAGCTCAGAGCCAAACACTTCCTTTGCTCCGAGTACCTTTTCCCTCCCATTTTTTTGTCTGTTCGGGAGGCTCCAGGTGTGCACTGACCTGAGCAGAACCTGTGGGTTTTATCAGCCCCTCCTGGAAAGGACGAAGCCACCGTGACCCATCCATTTCCGCCAGCACCACGGACAGACAGAGGAGGCTCTTTTTATTTGTCATTTAAATGTAGGTGCTGCTCCCAAAGCTCTGATTCCCGACATTCCCCTCCAAACCAGCATCCCCAAAACGCCGCATGGATGCTTTTCATTCTCAGCCTGTTCCAGCCTTTTTTGTGAGGAGATCTGTGGCTCCCATGAGGTGTTTGGATTAAATCATTGACGCTGCTACCTGGCCTCACACGGCCTGGACAAAAGTCACTTTATTTCAGAGGTTGCCCCTGTCCCGCTGCACTCTCTGATCTTGGGGCTGGAGACTCCGTGAGAGCAAAAGGATTTTGTCCTGGTGGTTTCCAAGGGCCGCTCTGAGGAGAGCTGGTGGGGGTGATGAGATGAATGCTTTAATTAAGGAGCAGGGGAGAAATCTGCTGGGTTTGTCTGAGCAGCGATTTGTGTCGCGACAAAACCCCCCAGAGCTCCCCAAACCCCCCAGAAGCTGAATGGTGTTTAATAAATCAATAATCTGATTAAGTTATCCACCCGTCCGGATAATGACCTGACTTGATGGGGATTTTCTCTGGACGCTGCCACAGCCTCAAACTTATTTCCATCGCTTTGGGCCAGACAAAGCTACGGAGGGAGCCTTGGGAAGCCTGGCCGGGGTCTGGAGCTGGATTTTGGTCTTTCGTTGGAGCTCAGGTTAGATGTCAGCAGGGTGGGTGCTGCTGGCCGGGGAAGCACACCCAGAAGGGAGAGATTTGCTTTGGAAACAACCAGGAAAAGCGGCCCCAAAGCTGCTGAGCAGTGAGGTGTGGCAAAACTGGAAGTGGTAGAGCCACAAATAAATTTAAAATTAACCGTGTTTATCCCTCCCTGCATTTAAGGACCGGTTTAAGTGTTGACCTTCTCCCAGGCTGCCCAGCAGCTGCTTTGGGTTTGTTCCTGGCTGTGACGGGGGGCTGGGGACACTCCCAAAGCAACACCCCAGAAATTCTGGGTGTCTCCTTAAAATCCTTCCGTGAAAAAGCAGGAACAAAACCGTGCCAGCTTCAAAGGGACCTGGAAATCCCTGCAGGCCAAAACGCAACGATTGCATCTTGTGCTGTTGTTATTTACCAAAGTTTGCAGTGTTTTCCTGATAAACCCTCTGTGATTTCCAGCGGGGTCCTGTGACAGCAGCAGCTGGAGATCACCCGGGCAGGAGCAGAGAGAGGATTCCCCTGCCTGGGCTCTGAGGATCGTTGGGTTTCCTGGCCCAGAGATGGGGCAACTGAGAGGTGTTTTAAGAGCTCTTGTTCCCTTTCCAGTCCCAGTGAAGGGTGAGGCAATGCAGACGTTAAAATTCTCGCCATCACAACCAGAACCCAGCTATTTCCTGATTACAATCCGTGGTTTGTGGAATTCTCTGCAAATCCATTTCCTGCGAGGAGCTGCCCCGCATTTGGAATTCCGAGCCCGTGTCCCGGGGCAGCACAAGGCTCCAGCTCCTCTGGCAAGCCCTTTATTCCCGCGGGCCCTGCAGCGTGCCCGCAGCCCGGAGCCTGCCCGCGTCCTGCCAGCCCGGCGCTGAATGCTTGGCACGGCTTTCCCGGGAGCTGCTCAAGCTGCCCAACCTGCATCTCGCATCCTGCCACCACCCAAGTCGCACAATCACCATCTGGACTGGCCTCGCAGCTCCATTCAGCGCCGGGACAAAGTCACTGGTTCTTTTCCACGGGCGCAGCCCGGCCAGCCGCGGGGCCGCCGGGCGGGGTTCCCTGCTCGCCAGGCTGCTCCTGGAGGGTGCTCCTTTCTCTCCAGGGCTCCCGGACCGTCCCTGCGGATTCAAATGCGCAGCAGCACCCCGCTCGTCCTGCTGCTGTGCCCTGGCAGGTTTCGGCTGGCTCATCCCAGCGTTCTCCCTGCCAAGTGACAAAGGCGGGGATGGGATGTCCCCTCCCAGCTGGCAGGGCACCTTCGGCGGCTGAAGTTAATATTTATTAGCTTATTATTAAATAGTACACCTTTAAGGACGCCAAGGAGCTGACAAAAGGAGGAGGAGTGGATTGGGACACCTGGAATGTCCAGCTGGAGCGGCCTGAGGTCAGAGCTGCCCGGGGCTGCAGCTCCTCCCGAGGGGCAGCGCAGGGACAGCTCCGAGCTCTGCTCTGCGACAGGGACAGCACCGGGGAGCGCCTGGGGCTGGGCCAGGGCAGGGCAGGCTGCAGAGCAGGGCAAGGCTCTTCCCCAGAGGCTGCTGGCACTGCCCAGGCTGCCCAGGCAATGGGCACGGCCCCGAGGCTGCCAGAGCTCCAGGAGCCTTTGGCCAGCGCTGCCAGGGGTGCCCAGGCTGGGCTTGGGGGGCTCTGGGCAGGGCAGGGGTGGCACTGGGCGAGTCCAGAGCTTGGTGTGCCAACTGGAACGCGCTCCCCGTTCTCCTGGAGCCCCCCAAAACCTCTGCAGGAATTCAGCACAGGGGAAAAGGCAAGTGCGGGTGAGGGAAAGCATGAGGGGACTGTCCTGGGGAAGCTGCTGGGACGGAGGTTCCCGAGGATGGCCTTTTCCCTGAATCGTGGGATGGGATGGGATGGGATCCATGGGATGGGATGGGATGGGATGGGATGGGATGGGATGGGATGGGATGGGATGGGATGGGATGGGATGGGATGGGAGGGACCTTAAAGCCCACCCAGTGCCACCCCTGCCATGGCAGGGACACCTTCCCCTGTCCCAGGAGCAAAGTGTCCATGGAAGCAGCGTCCATCACATGGACAAACCTCCCTTGGACAGGAAAAGAAGGCATTGGGATGAGGGACTGTTGGATCCTTGGTTGCTGAGAATTTCAGACTTTTTGTGCTGACAGACATTGACCCCAAAAAAACCCACTACGTTTGGCCTGAAACTGTAAAAAAACCTTCAAAATTAAATAATAAAACAAAAACTGTAAGTATATAGTTTAAATAAAAGTGTGTAGTGTCACATAGTAGAAAACTTAAAGTTTTAACTTAAAGTTTAACATTTCAAACTACACGGGAGGACTTTGCAGGGAGCCAAGGCTTCCCTCTGGGATTCCTGATCAGAGGAGGTGGCACCAGGGCCTGTGGTGAGACGGGGCTTTTTCCTTCTTGTCCAAAGTGAAGCCTGGAGGAAGATGAAGATTCGAATTCTTTCCTGATCCTCTTTTCCCGTTTCTCTGTTTCACACCCTGTTCACAACCTCTTCTCCAGCAGCAGCACCCCAGGGTCCAGGGCAGGGTTGGGGTCTCTGCTGCGGGAGAGGAGCTCTGGGCACTCGCACACCATTTTTCCTTCTCCAAGGAAATTACAGGAGCAAAACACACGGCGTTTCACTGTGGAAGTGCTGGGCTGACAGTTGGTCTCGATGGTCTTAAAGATCTCTTCCGACTTTGAGGATTCTGTGGTTCTCCTGCTCTGTAAAATGGACGAGGCTCGAAGCTGTAAATGACTGCTTGGACTTCACAGAGTCACAGAAAATCCTGAGCTGGAAGGGACCCACACGATCATTGAAGTCCAACTCCTGCTGCACTGCTGGGGTTTGATTGTTTCCTCGGGTTTTTTTTTCCTCCTGGAAGGGTATTTTTTATCCCTGGAAGAGAAAAAAAACAACCCAACAAAAACCCACCGCATTAAACCCCAAAATGTTTCAGTTATTGTTGCAGGAGTTCAATCCTGGTGGCCACCATCCCTTCCCTTCCTTTTCATTTCCCAGCTCTCCGAGAGGAAAAGACACAATGAATGAAAGAAAGGCAGCGAAACCCTTGGAAAGGAGCGGGGTCTCCTCCCGACAGGCAGAGCCCCTGGCACGGCTCGCCCGTGGCGCGGAGCCGCCGCTGCCAGCCCAGACTTGGCACGGCGGGCCGGGCCTTTGTGTCCCCAGCACCTTCGGATGGCAGCGGGGAGAGGCGTCCGTGCGGGGTGACCGCAGCGGCCACCCCGGCCGACAGGGGCAGGAGGGAGAAAATAGGGGAAAAAACGGGGCAAAAAGGGGAAATCGGGGTGTGGGGAGAGGGGAGAGCGGCACCAGCTCCTGCCCAGCACCCGGCTCTGCCCGGGGCTTTCTGGGGGCTCCTAAAGCTCGGGCTCCTGCCACCTCGAGGGACACCCCCATAGCTCCAGGCTCACTCCCAACCCTCCTGAAGGGACTCGGGGTCCCCCAGGTGCACCCCGTGCCTCACCAGAGCCACCCAAACTCACAAATCTTGCTGAGCCCAAATCCTTGTGCCGTGTGGGGAACAGGAGGGAATTGAGCAGGACGAGCACGGCCCTGAGCTGGAGCTCTGTGGGGTTTTTAGAGGGTGATGGGTGTGGTGGTTGTGGTGGATCCTCGTTTTTCCCCGTTTTCCTGTCAATGCTCCATTTCCCACCCGCCGGCACGGGAGCTGTGCAAAGGCTGGATGGAGTCATTCCTACCTCACACTCGGTTGCTGTTTCTGCTCGGTGCAGGCGCTCAAAAAGCAAACTGAAATGCCGCTTGCAAATAATGCTGCGGAGTGAATATTTCTATTTTGCTGCAGAGGCCAGGGGCCTGAGTGAAAACCACACCAGAATAACTGCGGGGCAAATATCTCCCCTCGCAGCAGCTGGCTGGACCCTGTCACCCCACGGCAGCTCAATGCGAAACGCAGTGAGCCACAGGTTTGACTCTCTGAAAACTGACCGAGAGGACACAGAAGTTAGAGAGTTTTTCTTTGTCCAACCCCTTGGAATGAGCAGTCAAACCCTCACTTGAACAACGTTACCCGGCGGAAAATCGGCGCAAAGTCATTTCCAGCCTTTCAGCGGCCAAGCCGAGGCAGCGAGCTGTGAGAGCCCAGAGGCCGGTGCATAAAACCCCTTTGAGAGCCTGGGCTCTCCCCGCCAGCGCCGGGGCTGCGCTCGGAGCCTCTCTGGAGTGGCGGCCGGAGCCAGCCGCTCTGCGGGGCCCGCACCGCCGCCGCGCACAGGCACAATTTGCTCGGAAGCCAGTGCCTAATTTGGAGCACAAAGCGCCGTGCCATGGGCAGCGCTGCCGCCCGCGGCTGCCAGCTCGGCCCGGCCTCTCCGCTGCCCAAAGCGACGGCGGCGCTCCCGGCCGGGGCTGCCCAGCGCCTCCGAAGCGCTCCGTTCACAGCCACACGCGGCCAAGAGCGGGCAGCGAGACCGGGCGGCGAACAAAGGTGGCTCTGAAGTCATTTCCCAGCGCTCCTTCCAGCCATCCGGTTTCGCTCCTCGCCCATTGAGGGGGCAGAAAGCGGCAGGAAGAGCTCGGCTGAAAGGGAACAAACCGGGGGGAGGCAGCCGGGGCCGGGGCCGCGCCGGGCGAAGCTCCCATTCTCCCTGCCCAGAAAGGGATGAATGATTCATTAGAGGCGTCCAAAAGGTAATGGATGAGCGGGGGAGGGCGGGGGGCGTCCCTCGGCCAAGTTCCTCGAGCACCTGCGAGGCCGGGGCACGCAGCGGCTCCCGGAGCACAGAGCGCCTCTGTTCGCCTTCACCTGGGCTGTGCCCGCGGGAAGCAAAACCCCTCTGTGCGCTCAGAAAGGAGCGGGAGCCGTCCCAGAGGCCAGAAGGTGAGGGGGGGGTCTGGGATCCGGCCCCGGGGCCGAGGATGAGGAGCTGAGGTGCCAAATCCCATCGCCCTGCGGAGCCTGGCAGGGGCTCGGGGCTGCTGCACGGAGGGGCGGGAGCTGGGATTGCCAGGGGAGCCTGGGAGAATCTGACACGGATCCCACTGCAGTGAAACACAGCCGGGCTCCCTCAGGAGCCCTGGAAAAGCCCAGCCTGCCCCACGGATCCAGCAGAGCACAGGGAACTGAGCTGAGCAGGAGCTGTGTTGGAGGCAGTGCTGCCTGGTGACCCCCAAACGGGGATGGAAACATCTTCACCCCCTGGTTTTGTCAGCAAGCTTGGAAAATGCCCTGCACAGGTGGCACTTCCCCAGGGATCACAGGTGGCAGTGGCTCAGGTGGCCCCAGTGGAGAGCAAAGAAAGGAGTTCTGTGTCCAGTTCTGGTCCTGCAGGAGAGCCCTGGAGGGGCTGGAGCGTGTCCAGGGCAGGGAAGGGAGCTGGGAAGGGGCTGGAGAATTCCTGAGGGAGCTGGGAAGGGGCTGAGCCTGGAGCAAAGGAGGCTCAGGGGGCCCTTGTGGCTCTGCACAAGTCCCTGCCAGGAGGGGACAGCCGGGGGGGTCGGGCTGTGCTGCCAGGGCACAGGGACAGGAGCAGAGGGAACGGCCTCAGGCTGGGCCAGGGCAGGCTCAGCTTGGCCAGCAGCAGGAATTTGCCCATGGAAAGGGTGCTCAGGCCTTGGCAGGGGCTGCCCAGGCAGCTTTGCAGTGCCCATGCCTGCAGGTGTCCCCTGCAGGTGGCACTGAGTGCTCTGGGCTGGGGACAAGGTGGCCGTGGGGCACAGCTGGCACTGCATGGGCTGGCAGGGCTGTGCCAGCCCCGGGGATCTGGGAATTGCCGTGTGGGATCTGAAGGATGTCTGCCATGGGAAGCTGGTGCTGGGTATGGAGTTCTCCCGGCAGATTGGTGCCACCACTGCAGGGCTGCACGTGGCAGCTCTGATGGGTTTTGTGAGAGACAAGGCAGCAGTGAGGAACCCGAAGCACTCCAGGCCCTTTGTTCATGGATTCAGCTCCCTCAGTGGTGGCTTAGGTTTTGCTGCTGAGTGGAACAACACCCCAATTCCCCCCCACACCCACCCCCTACCTGCTCTTCCGGGGTGTGAGGGAGTGGGGGAGCAGTGCAGGCAGCACGGCCTTTGCCCTGGAGAACAGCCAGGGAAAAGATTCCTGTGCCCGTGGGTTCCCCTTTGGTGGGGAAGATTCGGCAGGGCAGGGAAAGCACACACACCAGACACCAGCCAGTGGCACTGCTGGAGCTGCCTTCAACCATTTCCCTCCTCCTGTTTCCATCCCCAGCCCGTTCGTGCTCACAGGGGTGAGCAGCCAGGCCGGGCTGGGAGTGTTTGGGCAGGGAGCGCTGGAAAAGTTGCTCATCCATCGTGGTGTGGGCAAAGCTGCCCTTTCCAAGCCCCTCCTGCCAGAGGAGCCTTTGGAGAGCCCATCCGCAGGAGCTGGGTGACTCCTGCCAGGGGAAGGGGTGCCAAACACATCTCCCTCGCTGGGACCTGGCACTGATCACCCCAGAACCGAGGGAAAAATCCCTGCGGATGGGATCACCCCAGAACCGAGGCCAGAATCCCTGCGGATGGGATCACCCCAGAACCGAGGCCGGAATCCCTGTGGATGGGATCACCCCAGAACCGAGGCCAGAATCCCTGAGGATGGGATCACCCCAGAACCGAGGCCAGAATCCCTGAGGATGGGATCACCCCAGAACCGAGGCCAGAATCCCTGCGGATGGGATCACCCCAGAACCGAGGCCAGAATCCCTGAGGATGGGATCACCCCAGAACCGAGGCCAGAATCCCTGCGGATGGTTAAAATCACTCCGGCCTCGGGTGGGGCACTGCCGGGGAGCCCGGCGGGACCGAGGGCAGTGCTGCTCCCGAAGCCAGCCTGTCCCCGCGTGTCCCCCGGGAGCCCTCGGTGGCACTCGGGAACGAGCCGTGCCCGTCCTTGTCCTTGTCCCCGCAGGCAGCGCGGGGCTGCGGCCGGAGCGGGGGGGTTCTCCCTCCCCGCCTGCCTTTTCCAGATGGTCGCCGTGCCCGGCGAACAATGGCCAGCGCCGCGGCGGCTCCCCCTGCATACAGAGCAGCGGCCGGCCCCGCCCGCTCCCGCCGGACCGACCCGCTCCCGGGATCCATCCCCTCCCGCCGGGACCGACCCGCTCCCGGGATCCATCCCCTCCCGGGATCCATCCCCTCCCGCCGGGACCGACCCGCTCCCGGGATCCATCCCCTCCCGCCGGGACCGACCCGCTCCCGGGATCCATCCCCTCCCGCCAGGATCGACCCTGCTCCCGGGATCCATCCCCTCCTGGGATCCATCCCCTCCTGCCGGGATCGACCCTGCTCCCGGGATCCATCCCCTCCTGCCGGGATCGACCATGTTCCCGGGATCCATTCCTGCTCCCAGGATCAACCCCGCTCCCAGCGGGATCCATCCCCTTCCTGGCGGGATCCATCCCCTGCTCCCAGGATCCATCCCCTCCTGGTGGGATCCATCCCCTCCCGGGATCCATCCCTTCCCAGCAGGATCCATCTCTTCCCGGTGGAATCCATCCCCTCCCAGGATCCATCCCCTCCCGGTGGGATCCATCCACTCCCCAGCAGGATCCATCCCCTCCCGGTGGGATCCATCCACTCCCCAGCAGGATCCATCCCCTCCCGGTGGGATCCATCCCCTCCCGGCGCTCCGGGAATGCTCAGCCAAGGGCGGGCCGGCTGGGCCTGGATTAAGTCTGGCTCAGGCCTGCCCTTTGTCAGGATTAACAGGAGAGTTTTGTTCCTCCGAGAGCAAACCTGGAAGAAGCGTGTTTTGGCCTCTGGAGGAGTCGGGATTCTGGGGAATTCGGGATTCTGAGAGGGAATAAAACCCACAGGGAAACCCCTCCAGGCTGCCACAGGCAGAGCCCGGAGCAGGGATCTGTCTGTGCTGCCTCTGCTCCGCTCCCCCTGGGCTCAGAGTGCTAAAAGGGCATTAAAATCATCAGCGGCCGATCCCTCACCAGCCACGGGAATGCTCCGCTGCCCAGAGCTCCTGGAGCTGAGGAGGTGACCCAGCTGTGGCCTTCCAGGACCTGGAGGAGCTGACAGGAAACATGGACAGGGACTGGGGACAAGGATGGAGGGACAGGAGCCATGGAATGGCTGCCAGTGCCAGAGGGCAGGGCTGGGTGGGATCTTGGCAATGAGGAATTGTTCCCTGGCAGGGTGGGCAGGGGCTGGGATGGAATTCCATCCCTGGATCCCTGGCAGTGCCCAAGGCCAGGCTGGACACTGGGGCTGGAGCAGCCTGGCACAGGGGAAGGTGTCCCTGCCATGGCAGGGGTGGCACTGGGTGGGATTTGGGGTCCCTCCAACCAGTGCCACTGCCAAAGGGGGGACACCAGAAGAGATGCTGTGGTGACAAAAGCCACCTGTCCTCCCCTCCGGGGATGGGGCTCACCCCAGGGGGGGATTGTCCATGGGTTTGGAATCCAGCCTGGGGCCTGGCAAAGCTCCTCTGGGCTCTGGGGTTGCTGCACGCCCCAGGAGGAAATCTGTGCTGCCCAAAAGGCTTTCAGAGCCTGAACACGTCACTGCCTTTGAAAGAACACAGAAGAATTATTTTAACAGCACAGCCAAACGTCCTGCCACAAATTCAGCTGAGCTTCCACCTTGGACAGCTTTTATCCAGTGTGCTGCTCCAGCACTGCCACTCCAGCTGGGCTTTCTCCCTCTCTCCAAGCCCAGCACTGCCGAGATGGCACAAATCCAAACTGCTGCCAACAGCCGGGCTGGCGAGTGTCCCCTTGGTGGCCTGTGGCAGCTCTTGCTGTGCCCGTGGAGTGGGCAGAGGTGGCAGTGGGGTGAGCAGAGGTGTCCATGGAATGGGCAGAGGTGTCCCTGGGGTGGGCAGAGGTGGTAGTATAGTGGGCAGAGGTGTCCATGGAATGGGCAGAGGTGTCCATGGGGAGGACAGAAGTGTCCCTGGGGTGAGCAGAGGTGTCAGTGGGGTGGGCAGAGGTGTCCATGTGGTGGGCAGAGGTGTCAGTGGGATGGGCAGAGATGTCCTGGGGTGGGCAGAGATGTCCCTGCAGAGGGCAGAGGTGTCCCTGAGGTGGGCAGAGGTGTCAGTGGGGTGGGCAGAGATGTCCCTGGGGTGGGCAGAGTTGTCCATGAGGTGGACAGAGGTGTCCCTGGGGTGGGCAGACATGTCCCTGGGGTGGGCAGAGGTGTCCCTGTGGAGGGCAGAGGTGTCCCTGGGGTGGGCAGAGGTGTCCTGCGGTGGGCAGAGGTGCCCGGCTGCTGTTGGGGACTCTCTGCCTCCAAGGGCAGCTCCGAGGCACTGCCAGGGCAATGCCTGGCCTGGGTCTGCTCCTGCCTGCTCTGAGCTGCTGCATCCGGAGCCGGAGGCTCTGCTGCGGGAGAGCAGCTCATTAACGGCGCTCATTAGCCCCGCCAATTACGGCAGCCAGGCTCCTGGCTGATGTCCCTCCCTGCCACCTCCCGGGTGTCCTGGCCGGGCCCTGTGAAGGCGCACACGGAAATTTCGGCAGGTTCTGCTTCTGGCTGAGGCCGCGGTGGTGCCGGGGGAGGTGAAGATGCTGAGGTGCTGCGGGGCTGGGATTTCACACTGCAGGGGCTGGGATTTCACACTGGGATTTCACGCGGGGATTTCACACTGGGATTTCACACTGACAGCCACGGGCGGGCCTGTGGGGCTCCTGGGCGTGCTGCTCATGGAGAACTCACGCTGATGGCAAAGACCCTTCTCCCTGAGAGGCATTGCTGGGTGTCCCGGTGCTTGGACAGCTGTGAGGAAATGTCATTGTCACACAAGCACGGAGTGGGGTGGGCTGGGAGGGACCTTAACCCCAGCCAGTGCCCCCCCTGCCGAATCCCAGAATGCTGCCCCTGCTCAGCTGCTCGGGGCAGCAAACTCCTCCCGGTGGGACATTCCCCACGTGGAGCTGACCCTGCGCTGGCCCAGGCAAACCAGCCAGGGATGCTGCCAGGATCCTGGGCCAGGCACAGCAAACCCAGGGGAGCTGCTCCCTGGGATCACAGAATGCCAGACTGGCTTGGGCTGGGAGGGACCCCAAATCCCACCCAGTGCCACCCCTGCCATGGCAGGGACACCTTCCCCTGTGCCAGGCTGCTCCAGCCCCAGTGTCCAGCCTGGCTTGGGCACTGCCAGGGATCCAGGGGCAGCCCCAGCTGCTCTGGGCCTTTCTCACCCCACTCTGCTCCAACCCTGCCTGAAATCCTGGAATCCTGCCTCAGCTCACTCCCTGCCAGATCTCCCGGCACCCCGGATCCTGCCCTGCCGCCCTGATTTTTTAAGGTTTTTCTAAGCTTTTTGATGTTTACATTCTCGTAACGCACCTTTTCCACACAATTCTGTAAATAACTCATTGTTTTGCATTTTTTCTGTGGAGGAGGAGACATTTGATGGGCTGTTGGTCTGTCCAGCGTCATTGGAGAGGTGGCACTGCCGCCCTCCAATCCACTGTCACTTTTGCAAAACTATAAACGTTGGAGTCAGAAAAATAAACTTTTTTTCTTTTTTTCCTTCGCCTTAAAAGCAGCGGTGAGCGTGTGCTCATTCCGTGTCCTTCGGTGGCACCGCCCGCCCCTGCCTTTGCCTCTCCCGGTGAGGCGGCAGGGGCTGAGCCGGGCCGCAGGCGATGCCAGCCCAGGGATGCTCCGCGGCCCGGGATTCGGGAAGCCGAGCTCCGGGGCGTCCCCTGAGCTTTCCGCGGGATCCCTGTCTCCTTCGGGCCGCCCGGCCCAGGCCGAGCAGGGGGAGCGGGGGCTCCCAGAGAGGTTGTGCCGCGGCAGCCGCAGGTGACAACTTTAACGAGAGCGGGAGCAGATGAGGAGTTTATGGGCTGTTAATAAACTGTAACCAATCGCTGAATGCCCGCGCGTTGTGTTCAAGCTGTTTGGGGCCACAGGTCCTTGGGAGAGCTTGCACTTGCTCTGCCTTTATTCCGACGTAGCAGGACATGAAAGGCCGTGGCAGACTCTTGATGTTTGATCCCGTGAATAGACATATGTCCCTCACACTAGCACGGGAATATCTAATTAGGCGCACAATGCTGGCTATACCCAGGGGCAGTGGCAAACAAGACGCTGTCACACTCTTAAGAACACAAACAAAATGAAAATTGTCCTCTTTATACATTATAATGAATATGTTCTCCATGCATTAAAAGTTCATTTACTCCCAGGCTCTGGAAGGCCGGCTGGATTTCAGTTAATATCATCTTTTTTTCAGGAGGTTTGGCTAGGATTAGGGACAGGTTTGTTAATGAAGCTGCAGAGGATTTTCCCCCATAGACGTGAAAAAGGAACAAAATCTGAATTGTGCGTTTATTGTGTTGTCTCAGGCAAATCCCACTCTTCAGCTCCCCACCTCGGGAGCGACTCCTCCCTCCTGCGGGACACGGCAGCCGCGGATTTGCGGCTCCTTTCTCCCACCCCCCTCTCCTTCAGCAGCTTTCGGCATTTCTGTGGGCAGAGCCAGAACCTGGGGCTGGAGGCTGCGGGGGCCCTGTCCTGCTCCTGCCCCGGGAATGGCAGTGCCAAATGCCAGGGTGTGCCCAGGGCCGAGTCCTGTCCTGTGCAGCTCCTCCTGGGCCTGATGCTTCCCTGCTCCCTTCCCCGTCACTTCCGAACACCTCAAGCCCTGTAAAAGCTCCGGGGATATTGCAGCCCCTTCCCTTCCCTTCCCTTCCCTTCCCTTCCCTTCCCTTCCCTTCCCATCCTTCCCTTCCCTTCCCTTCCCTTCCCTTCCCTTCCCTTCCCTTCCCTTCCCTTCCCTTCCCTTCCTTCCCTTCCCTTCCCTTCCCTTCCCTTCCCTTCCCTTCCCTTCCCTTCCTTCCCTTCCCTTCCCTTCCCTTCCCTTCCCTTCCCTTCCCTTCCCTTCCCTTCCCTTCCCTTCCCTTCCCTTCCCTTCCCTTCCTTCCCTTCCCTTCCCTTCCCTCCCCATCTCCATTCCCCTCAAGCCATTTTTCTCATTTTTCCTGCATTTCTCCAGTTTCATTTCCGTGATTTCGGCTCTGGAGCAGCTCCCTGAGCAGATCCTGCGGGTGGGCAGAGCTCTGGGCTCTGAGGTGGTGCCCAGGAACCCCCACCAGGCCTTGGTGGGAGCGAGGAGCCCCTCACAGGATCCTGGGATCTCAGGATATCCCGAGCTGCAGGGACCACAGGGATCCTGCCCCTGCCCTGCTCTCCAGGCACACAATCCCATGGATGCAGCTTCCCATGGATGCAGCTTCCCATGGATCCCAGGATCTCAGGACATCCTGAGCTGCAGGGACCACAGGGATCCCCCTCCTGCCCTGCTCTCCAGGCACAGAGCAGGTTCCCATGGATCCAGCTTCCCATGGATCCAGCTTCCCATGGATCCCGGGATCTCAGGACATCCTGAGCTGCAGGGACCACAGGGATCCTGCTCCTGCCCTGCTCTCCAGGCACAGAGCAGCTCCCCATGGATCCTGTGGGGATCCCAGGGGATTTCACAGGGCACAGGTGACTCCCTGAGCCACCCCTAGCGCTCAAACAGGGGCTGGATTCAGGGAATGCTGGCACAAAGCTCCTTGAACCATCCTGGGAAGTGAGGAGCAGACAGGGAGGGTCCTGGAAGGGCAAATTCCTTCTGGCAGCTCCTCTGCAGGTGCCTGGCAGAGCCGCAAACCCCGCAGGGAAGCCTGTCCCCAAAGCAGGTCCCGGTGAGCGCAGGGAAGGGGCTGCAGCTCTGACACTCAAATCAAATCTGTCACAGACTCGTTTGGGCTGGGAGGGACCCCAAATCCCACCAGTGCCACCCCTGCCATGGCAGGGACACCTTCCCCCTGTGCCAGGCTGCTCCAGCCCCAGTGTCCAGCCTGGCCTGGGGCACTGCCAGGGATCCAGGGGCAGCCCCAGCTGCTCCGGGCAGGTGAGGGGAGACCTCTGGAGAGCCATCCCTCATTGTTCTGAGCACAGCTCCTTTTCCCCCCCTCCACCTTCCACATTTTCTGCCCTCTGTGCCTGAAGTTCTGGCCTGGGAAAGGATTCTGCCCATCCCTTTTGGGGCTCTGGAATGGGTTTGGGATAGGGATGGGTTCCTGCTGTGCTCAGCTCCCAGGGGAAATCCTCCTCTGTCCCTGGAGCAGCATGGAATCCGCATGGAAGTCTTTCTGCTGGGGACAGGAGAGAGGGAAACTTCACGAGCTCTTCAGCACAGCATGGGGGGCTGAATTCCCTCCTTGGAGGGGTTTCTCTTCCAAAGAAAATGCCCCAGCCCTACCCTTTGGAAGGAGTCTGGGGTCTCCCTGTCCCTGTGGGACATCTCGAGCCTCCTCTCCTTGGGCACAGCAAGCCAAACCTTGCTGCACTCCCTCGGGAGGAACAAACAAGATCCCCCCTCCCAAACCTCTGCTCAGTTTTCACTCAAAAGGATTTTCCTCACGGGAGTGATTAACGCTGTGGCAGCTTTTTGGGAAAACAAAAACAAAAACAAAAACAAAAACAAAAACAAAACAAACCAACAAGATTCATACAAAAAAAACCCCAAAACCCCAAGAACCGCGTGCGTTTTCCTGGGTTTTCCCCCCCCTTTTCAAGCAGACAAAGAGGTGTATAAATGTGTCTTATACATATATGTATATGTCTTCCTGCAAATAGCGTTTAACAAACGCCGGCTGCATCTGCGGGATCCTCCAACAATCCTGGCACTGTGATCAATCTGCGGCCCGCCGATGCCGGCTGACAGTGATTGATTGATTTTCCCCGCGAATAGGATCAACATTGGGAATATATTAAAGTAAAAGGCACGCTCCTGGCTGGCAGGGAGCGCCCCCGGTTCCGGGCCGGCTCCGATTGTGTTGGGCTTGGCAGCGGACGATGATTGATGACAGGCGGGGACGCGGGAGGAGCCCGATCCCCTCCGCGCCGTCCCCAGGCGTGTGACAACCGCTCCCCTGCCGCCGCGGGGACGGGGACAGCCCTGCCGGGGACAATGGAGCAGGGTGGCCCGTCCAGATAACCCCTGCTAATGCGTGTGGGGAGAGCTGACCTGGCGGTTCAAGGAGAGCGGGCGAAAAGCTGATGGGAAATTAATTCTCAGGAGTTTGTCAAGACATCTCCAACAAGTGAAGTTAAATGGCAGAACAAAACTTCTAAAGCCGGTGCCAAGAATGGGCCTGAATGGCCGAGGGAAGCGCTCTCTTTTGCATTTACATCCATCTTTCCTCGGGGGAAAGCCGCGGGACGGGGCCGAGCTCCCCGAGCATCCCCGGCCCTGCCTGAGCTCCCGGGGGCTGCGGCAGCCCCGGCGCCTCCCGGCTCCCTGCTCCCCGCAGGATGGACTCGGGATCCGCCAAGGGCTCCCGGGGCCAGCCCTGCTGTCCCTGGAAGCGGCACAGACCCCGCTGACAGCGGGGACAGCAGCGGGCTGGGAGCCGGCCTGGGTTCCCAAGGGATGGACCAGGCACGGGGAATCAGGGAGTTATGGAATGGCAATGTTCAAAGACCAGGGGGATCAGGGAATTATGGAATATCAATGTTCAAGGGCCAGGGGGTTCAGGGAATTATGGAATATCAATATTCAAAGGCCAGGGGGATCAGGGAATGATGGAATATCAATGTTCAAAAGCCAGGGGGATCAGTGAATTATGGAATATCAATATTCAAGGGCCAAGAGAATCAGGGAATTATGGAATATCAATATTCAAAGGCCAGGGGGATCAGGGAATGATGGAATATCAATATTTAAAGACCAGGAGAATCAGGGAATGATGGAATATCAATATTCCAAAGGCCAGGGGGATCAGGGAATGATGGAATATCAATATTCAAAGGCCAGGAGAATCAGGGAATTATGGAACATCAATATTTAAAGACCAGGAGAATCAGGGAATTATGGAATATTCCAACCCACAAGGATCACCAGACTCCAGCTGCCAGCCCCACAGATCCCACCAAATCTGGAATTTTGGAGAGGTTTAAAAAAAGAGAACATTTTCCTTCTGCTGGTTAAAGCCCGGCTGCGTTCCCGGTTTCCAGAGCGAATCAAATATTCCTGGCATCAATTACTGATCCATGCTTGTTCTCAGCTGGTCTGGGCTGGGCTGACCAGGACCAGCATTTTCTTGTCAGCAGACAGCCCTCGAGTGAAGGGTCTGCTGGAGTCTCCTGATTCCACCACGTTTTCCAGGAGAATGCTTTTCCAGACAGAAGTGCCGGGTTGTTTTTATTTAATTTCTCTTAATGAGCTGCCTCTTCTCCTAATTGTACCTTCTGATAATAAATGACCTCGTCTGATGGCCACTTCGTGAAATTCTGTGGAAGATTCTCCTCAGTTCTGAGCACTGAAGAGAATTTGTATTTTGATTCTGGGGTGGCCCGGGGTATCCCCACTTTGTGTTGCTCGGTGTTGTGAACGCCACCCCTCTGCGAGTTTAAAAGGTGGCAAATTGCCACAGGAGTGTTCCAGAGTATTCTGACCTCGTTCAGGGGGGTTTTGAGATGTGTCTGACCTGTGTGATGCTGCGGTTCCTTGTTGGTCCCGTGTTTAAAGCTGGATTCTCCCGAAGGAATGCACTTTGGGAGTTCTGATGCTGGCCCAGAAGGGCTCGAGCACCTTGTGCCCCTTCGCAGGCGTGGGGCTGGCAGAGCCTCGTGACCCCACTGCCATCACCAGTCGCTGACTCCCCTTAACAGTTTTTGGCAGAAAGATGAGAATATTTGATGCCTGCGGTGGCAAATTCGGTTTGGGTGGCCCGTGATGCCCCGAGAGCTGGCAGAGCCCAGGGATCGCTCCCAGCCTGCTGTCAGTTGGGAAAGGGCTCTCAGGAGGGAGATTTTGGGAAAAACTCCCTTCCCACCTAAACTTTCCATGGAAAACCAGGCTTGCAGGGCTGGCTGGGGGCAGCTGGGAGCTCGTGGGGGTGTTGGTGCCAGTGGCAGGACAAGGAGCCATGGCCAGGAGCTAAACCACAATTCCAGCCCAGCAGGAGGAAGAACTTCCTTCCCTGGAGGGGCAGAGCCCTGGAGCAGCTGCCCAGGCAGGGGCTGGAGTCTCCCTCTCTGGAGCCATCCCAAAGCCCCTGGACACGTTCCTGGGGCGCTGCTGGAGGTGACCCTGGGGGCAGGGGCTGGGCTGGGTGATCCCAGAGGTTCCTCCCAACCCCAAACTTCTGGGATCCCATGGTAGCTCTGGAAAACCCATCCCTCAGCTGCACCTGAGCATTTGGGATGATCTGGGTAACGCTGGGCCTGGAGCTCCCTGTCCCACAGAGGATGGAAGAGCCACATCCAGGGACAGCTCCACACCCCGCCCTGCCACTCCAGGGGCTGCTGGCATCGTCTGGGGCCGCTTGCTCCTGTCACAGCAGTGTCCCCTGGGCCATCAGACAGCACACAGGACACTGGCCCGTCCCCTCTGGAAGGGTAAACACGAGAGCAGTGAAACAGGAGCCCAGGATTGTCCCTGCCAGGGCTGTGCCATGGAGTGACCCCGGTCCCTGTCCCACCCAGCACCCTGCCCTGCCCTGGGGCACTGCAGGGATGTCCAGGGGTACTTTGGCCCTGGGATATCAGGGAATAACAGCTCCTAACAGCGTGGTGAGGCTCTCACCAGGTGAATGGGACCTGTGAATCTCACCCTGCCAGGGGCTCCTGCTCCGTGCTCCTGGGCAGAGCTTAGAGCTAAAACAAAGCCACGTTTTTCTGGGGAGGATTGGTTTTAGGAAGGTCTTGAGGGGGCTGTGGGTGCTCACTCGGGGCACTCATCCCAGTGAAAGGGGAGGGATCCTGCAGCCATGTGCGGGGGCTCTGGCAGCTCCCATCCCATGGATCCCATCCCATCCCTTGGATCCCATCCCATCCCATGGATCCCATCCCATCCCATTCCATCCCATGGATCCCATCCCATCCCATCCCATCCCATCCACCCCTCAGGGCTGCCCTGGCAGGAGGCAGAGCTGGTGCCCTGCAGAACAGGAATGCCTCCGTCAGGGATTTGCAGTGGATTTTGGTCCCCTTGGCTTAATATTTTCCAGGCAGAGGCCGAAGAAATCCCCTGTGGAAATGAAAAATGCACAACCTTCCCTTCCCCTGGCCTTCCTGGATGCCTTTTGGTCTCTGCCTGAAATGTGCTGGTGGAATCATGGAATGATTTGGGATGGGAGGGACCCCAAATCCCACCCAGAGCCACCCCTGCCATGGCAGGGACACCTTCCCCTGTGCCAGGCTGCTCCAGCCCCAGTGTCCAGCCTGGCCTGGGGCACTGCCAGGGATCCAGGGGCAGCCCCAGCTGCTCTGGGAATTCCATCCAGCCCTGCCCACCCTGCCAGGGGACAATTCCTCATTGCCAATACTGAACGTGGATTTCCCCTGTCTCAGCTTCGCTCCCTGTCCGGTCACTGCAGGCCCTGCTGAGCTCTGCCCGCCCCTCTCTCCCCTCTGGGCCTGGGGCTCGGTGGGGAACAGGAGGAGAAAAAGGAAAGAGAGGAAAGGGGAAGGTGGGGAAGGAGGGAAAGAGAAGGGGAAAGCAGGGGAGGGTCGGGGAAAGAGGAAGGAAAGGCGTGAGGGGGCGAGGAAGGAGCCGGCTCAGACGCCGGGATGTGCGGGCAGGGCCTGCCTTCCTCCTCCTGTCGGGACAGGTCGCGATAGACCCAGAGCGCCTAAAAACCCTAGGGGAGGGTGGAGGGAGGGCTCCGTGCGGGTCTCTGGGGCCCCCGGCGGGAGCCCCGCGGAGCAGATGGGCCCCCCCCCGTAACCTTACCCGGCTGCGGGCGGCTCCCCGGGCCCGGGAACATATGGGGAGCCCTGGGGGCCGCAGGACGGCCGGGATCGTCCGCAGGGAGCCGGTGAGGGGGGCACAGGCGGTGCCCGCACGGCTCGGGGCCGGCCCCAGTGCCGGCCCCGGTACCAGCCCCGGTGCCAGCCCCGCTGTCCCCCCGCTCCCGGGCAGGATGCGCGGCCCCGGCCTGGCGGGCAGGGGCCATTTGGGGTGGGGGCGATGCCGCCCTCGCTGCTTTTGGCAGCGGTGTGGCCGAAAGGCCCCCGCGGAAGAGCCGTGTCCCCATGTCCCCCCCCTGCCCGTCGGGGCTCCCCCCCGGGGCCACCTGTTAGCGACAGGGCCAGGCCCCCGCGGGGGCGAGCCGGGCAGGCAGGCGAGCAGGATTTACCGGCTTCTGGCCACTGCCGACTTTTGCATCTGTCAGGGCGCTAATTATTGCCTTTAATAGAGACAAAGAGCAGCTCCTAATGATGCTCCCCGCTAATTCTCACCTGCTCCTGCCCTTCCGCAGCGGCAGCAGCGCTCCCTCGCCGGCGCTCCGCTAATTGGAAAGCTGCTCTGCTTATCGCGGATGGGGGGATGCAGGGGGTGTCTGGGGGTGTGGGGGGTGCAGGGGGTGTCTGGGGGTGTGGGGGTGCGCAGGGGGGTGTCTGGCACCGCTGCCGGGGCTCCAGGAGCCGAACCGGCCCGGGGGTGGCATCCTCGACGGCCGCTCCCCATCGTGCTGCCGGAGCGCTGGGCTCGGCGGCCCCGGGCACTGCGGTGGGCGCTGCCCCTCCCCGGCCCTGGCCGGCCCTTGGCACACGGTTCCCGTCCTGGGCACGGTCCCCGGGCGCTGGCGGACACCTGCCCGCTCCTCGTTTTGGGCTTTTTCCCGCGCGGGAGGAGGCAGAGGCGGGGGTTTGTGCCTCGAGAGCCGCAGAGCGGCGCCGAACCCGCACCTGGGGCACCCCCGGAGCCCCCCGGGCCGGGGGAAGGCACCTGGGCCACCCGCGCCGTGTGTCCCCTGCGCTGTGCGAGTCCCCTGCGCTGCGCGTGTCCCAGCGCCACCCGGGAGGTGCCGGCCAGGCTGCGGGAGGGGAATCTCGGCGGGGCTGGGGCACGGCCACCGTCGCTGGGACGCTCCTCCGCAGCCCCCTCCCTTCTCCTGGAGGGGCTGGGAAGGAGGGAAGCAGCCGGCCCAGCCCCGCAGGAGCGCCGGGGGCGGCGGCACCGGGAGCCGCCCGCAGCCCCGCGGGGCCCCAGCGCGGCCCGGCCACCCGGGAGCGCCTCGGCCCGCAGGAAAAACCCAGACCGAACAAGGAGTCCCCCGGGTCCGGCCCCCGCTCTCATTGCCCGCCGGTGTCTGCGCCCCCCGGGCTCCCCCCGAGCCGTGGGAGCGATGAATTTTTGTGTATTTCTACGGGGGCAGCCCGAAATATCGAAATCGATGCGCCGCCGTTTGCAGGTCGGGAGGGACGGGAAGCTCGCCGGGGGAACCTCGGCCCGCCCCGGAGCCCCCCGAGCCCCCCTTCCTCAGAACCCCGGGGCCCTTTGCTCGGGGTGTGCGGAGAATCTCCTGCCCCAACACCCGCGTCCAGCCGCAGACACGAGCGGCTTCAGGAGGGAAAAAAAATTGGGGATTGTCCCCAAATAATATTTTTTTTTTGCGTGGATTTTCGTTCGGGGGGTTTTTGGTGGAAGGTCAAACGCGCAGACGCCGTGGCAGCGAGCGAGCTCCCAGCGCCGAGCTGGATGGTTCCTCTCCCGGAATTAATGTTTAATTAAGATTTCGCCTTTGCCAAGCGCTGGATTCGACAGTCAGACATCTTCACGTTACCGACGCGGAACCGGTCGGTTTTTCCTCGCCGCTCTGATTCTAAATGGAATAAATGAGGAAGGGAAAAAAAACCCCAACAAATAAAAAACCCCAAACCCAGCCCTCAAACGGTTTCGATTCGCCGGCGAAGCAAACTGACAAAAAACTCCGCGAAAGTCAAGGATGCGCCAGAAATATTCCCATCCCTTCCCCATCTGTCTCCGCCTCCCCGGAACAGCGAGGAAGAGCAAAAAGACATTTATTTAAAATGCTTTTTTCTTTTTATTTTTTTTATTTATTTAAATCTCAACAGTGGATCACTTTTTTTTTTTTTTTTTTTTTTTTTTTTTTTTTTTTTTTTGCAACCAAACAAGTAATAAATATTATTTAGCAACTTTTTTTTTTTCTTTTTCTCTTTTGTTTTTTTGGGTTTTTTTGTGGGTTTTTTTTTTACAAAAATAAACAGATGATAAAATCTCTGCAAGGGGCAGCGATAAGAAAAGTTGTTATTTCAGAAACAAGCCCAAGTTCTCAGTATTGCAACACGGACAGGGTGAAAGTTCCTACACAGAAAGAGCATTAAAGAGTTCAAACTTTGTTAAAGGTGGCAGGAACGTAAAAAAAACAAACAAAAAAACAAACAAAAAAAAAACCAAAACCAAAAAACAACGAAACAAACGTGTTATACGCTTAAAAGTAAACCAACCCAACAAACCCCAAGAACCCAAAGGAAGGAAACCAAGGCAAACCGACCCCTTTTCACTCATGAGGCTGACACAGAACAAGTGCACGGACGGAAAGCTCAGGCAGAGCGGACTCGCGTCCTTATCGGTCTATTTACAAATCCCGCGGCGGAGAGAGCCCGGCAGAGCCCCGGAGCGGGGAGAGCGGCGCAGAGCCCGCACCCCCGGCCGCGGCTCCCCGGAGCCCCCCGGGACGGGCGGTCCGGGGGGATGCGCCCCGGGAGCGGCTCGGGAGGCTCTGTGTGTGGAACCGAGACCGGCAGAGGGGAGGGAGGGAGCGAACGAGCGGGTAAACGAGTTTTCAAAGCCCCTCCGCAGTTTTGGTTCCTCGGCGGCGGCGAGCCCCGGCTCCGCCGCCCTCCCCTGCTCCGGAGTTCGCGGCATCGTCGGGAAAATTAAAAACGCGGCGGGTGCGCGGGGCTTCGCTCGGGCCGGGGGGGTATCCCGGGAGCGGGGCGGACCCCGGGCCGGGCTCCATCCCCTCCCGCCGCCCCTCCGGGAGCGGAGCGGGGCGGCGCCGCTGCCGCCGGCGGGGAGCGTCCGTAGGTCCTGGGGGCGCCGGGGGCGCGGCGGGGCCGCCCGGCCGAGGGGCTCATTTGGTGTCGGTGGCTATCTGGGCAGGCTGGCCGTGCCCATGCCGGAGACGTGGTGGGCGGCGGGGCCGACACCTGGCACATGCTGCAGGGGCACGGCATCCCCCCCCAGTGCTGGAAGCCGCTGCCCAGCGGGGCGGCGGCGGCGGCGGCGGCGGCGGCCGAGGGCGACTTGAGGAGCCCGTGCGGGGGCCGGATGGAGCTGACGGCCGAGAGGCCGGAGCCGGGCAGGGAGGCGCTGGAGACGGCGGCGGGGGGCAGGATGGGGTGGTGCACGGGGTGCGAGGCCGGGTGGCCCCGGGTGGCCGGGCAGCGGCGCCGAGTGCGCGCCCATGCCGCCGGGGCAGGCGGCGGGGTGGAAGCCGGCGTGGTGGCCGCCGTAGATCTCGCTGACCAGGCGCTTCATCTCCTCCAGGGAGTTGGTGAGCATCAGGATGTAGTTGCGCGCCAGGAGGAGCGTGGCGATCTTGGAGAGCTTGCGCACGGACGGGCCGTGCGCGTAGGGCATCACCTCCCGCAGCCCGTCCATGGCGATGTTCAGGTCGTGCATCCGCTTGCGCTCCCGGCTGTTGATCTTCAGCCGCAGCTGCTGCAGCTCCGGCTCCGTCATCAGCTTCTTGTCCTTCTTGAGGAGGAAGAGGACGACGACGACGAGGACGACGACGAGGACTTGAAGCCCAGCTTGTCCACCACCACCACCCCCCGCAGCGCTCATGGCGCTGCGCAGCTCGGCGCTCAGCTCGGCGGGGAGTCGCTCTGCGTGGAGCTGGACACGGTGCCGCCCGTGAAGCCCCCGCCGCCGCCCTTATTCCTGGCCGTGAGGAAGAGGTCATCGGGCTCCGGGGAGGACGGGCGGCTGGAAACCAGGCTGGCGTCCGAGTCCATGGCCCGGCGGGCCGGGCAGCCTGCGGGGAGGGGAGAGAGCCCGCGGGCGGCCCCGCGTCAGCGCCCGCCGCCGTTCGCCGGGGCACCGCGCCCGCCCGCCCCATCGGCGAGCCCGGGGAGCCACGGCCCGGCGGCACCGGCCCCGCTGCCCGCCCTCCCCTCGCCGGGGGCTGCTCCCGTCCCGTCCCGTCCCGTCCCGTCCCGTTCCTCCCCCGGCTCCTCTCCGCCGGGGCTCGGGGTCCACGCGGGGCCGCGGGCGCGGGGGGCACCCACAGTGCTCGGGGGGCACTCACAGTGCGCGGGGGGCACTCGCAGGGCTCGGGGGGCACTCGCAGGGCTCGGGGGGCACTCGCAGGGTTCGGGGGGCACTCGCGGTGCGCGGGGGGCACTCACCGTGGCGAGCGGCGCGCCGGGACGGGCGAGCACGGCAGCAGCAGCGCGCACCTTGCGGCGGAGCGGCGGCCGCTTTATAGCCGCGCCGGGGAGGAACGATGTCACCGGGCGGGAGGGGGGCTGCGCCAATCCGCGGCGGCGGCGGGGGGACGGCTGATGTCACCGGGGCCGCTCCGGCTCGATGGGGGCGGGGGGGCGCGGCCGGAGCGGCGCGGGGAGCCCGGCGGGGGGGAGGGACTTTTGTCAAACCATAATAAAACGCAACAATGACAGCGCCGGGAACAGCTGTTGGGGGGGCGGGACGGGACGGGGACGGGGACGGGCACCGGACCGAGCAGCCCCCGCACGTCGGTGTTCCCCGGTGCTCGGTTCGCCCGCCGGCGCGCACCGGGCAGCGCTGCCCCCGCCCGGTGCCCCCTCCTGCCCCGAGCCCGGGCGTTATTCTCCCGTCAAGTGGTGCAAGGAGAGGCGGAGAAAAGCGGGATTTCGGCCTCTCCGTTCCCCGCGAGCGAATCGCCCCGAGCATCCCCCCGGCCCCGCAGAACGGTGGAGAAGTTTTTGAGCAGCCGCTTAAATCTGCCCCAAAAAGGCCTTCAGCGAGAAGGGAGCGGGAGAGGGGAGAGAAAGAAAGAAAGAAAGAAAGAGTAAAAGACGTTAACAAACGAACAAAAAATGACCTTCGGAAATGCCTCCCGCCTTCCTGCGCCGCTCGCCGGCTCCCGGCGAGTCCCCTCGCCCCGGCAGCTCCGCGCAACAGGGTGGGAGCTTCCTCGCACCGGGGTAAATCCCCCGGCCGCCCCCTCCCCGCCGGCCCCCCCGGCCCCTTTGCCTTTGTTGTATTATTTTTACACCCGTGTGTTTCCCAGCTGGCCCGGCAAGCCTCAACCATCCGTTAAATATGTATTTAAAACGTTAAGAAGTGAAGCGTGGAAATGTGTTTCCCAACGGTTGCGGGGATGATCCGTAACAGGTCAATTAGGAAAATCTGTCCCCGCGACAGCCGGGCCCGCCGCCCGGCGTGTGTCCCGCTGCCGCCCGGCCCGGCCACCGGCGACGTGCCGGGGCTCCGGGCGGGCACGGGGACCCCCCGAGGATGGGGGGGGGCCGGGGCTGAGCTCCGCGGGGGGACGGGGAGCGGAGCTGAGCAAAGTTTGGTTTATTTTGTGGGAGCGGCGGCCGGAGCCGGGCGCCGCCTTCGCCTGGCGGCTCCGAGCGCCGCGGTGCTGGAGAAAACAGCACAACGAATTCAGCCCGGAGCCTCTCCAGGCCCGGCCGGAGGAGGGGGAACCGGCCCCCGGCAGGCCGGGAGGGGCGGCGGGCGGGAGGATCGCCCCCAGGGCAGCGGCGATGGTGTGAGAGCGAGGAAAACGCCGCAGCGCCCGTCTCCTGCGCGCCAGGGCTCGGCAATTCTCCTCCCTAAGGGCTGGGACCGTCCCTGCTCCGCAGAAGAAGCTGTCAAACGGATGGGGGGCCCGGCCGCCCCGTGGGGCCCGCGGCAGGCGCGGCTCAGCCCCGGGGGGCGGCGGAGCTCCGGCAGCGGGCCGGGCCCTGGAGCCCCGCGGGCCGGGCAGGAACCCCCCGGGAGCGCCCCGGGGCTGGAGAGGGGCCCTGGAGCAGAGCTGGGGGTCACCTGCGGGAACGGACAGCGGGAACTGCGGGGAACAGCCTCCGGCCACGGCCTGGACAGAGGGATGGACAGAGGGGACAGAGGGATGGACAGCGGGATGGACAGAGGGGTGGACAGAGGGGCGGACAAGGGATGGACGGAGGGGATGGACAGAGGGATGGACAGAAGGGACAAGGGATGGACAGAGGGATGGACAGCGGGATGGACAGAGGGCGGGGGTGCCGGGGGGCAGCCGGAGCTCGGGGCCGCTGCGTCCCGAGGCCGTTCTGGCATCACCCCTGGGGGCTCGGGAGGGAGAAGTGGGCAGCGGGCTGTCTCTCCTTTTCCTTTTCCTTTTCCTTTTCCTTTTCCTTTTCCTTTTCCTTCCTCTTTCCTTTCCCCTCCCCTTCCCTTTCCTCTTCTCCTTCCCCTTCATTTTCTCCTTTTCCTTTCTCTTTTCTCCGGTTTCTTTCTCTTTTCTCCTTTTCCTTCCCCCTCTTTTTTTTTTCGTTTTTTTTTTTTCTTTTTCCTTTTCTTCTCTTTTCCCTTTTTTCTTGTTTCTTTCTCTTTTTTTTTTTCCTCGTTTCTTTTTTATTTTCCTCTCCCCCCTTGCAGAGAGGAAACCCCTCTCTGAGTCCGCAGCAGAAATCTCGGGATCTGAGTCGCGAAGGGAGCGATGTCCTTGGTGACCACTGTCACTCTGCCGGGATGGGACCGGGACCGGGACCGGGACTGGGATCGGGATCGGGATCGGGATCGGGAGCTGGAGCGGGATCGGGATCGGGATTGGGATCGGGATCGGGATCGGGATCGGGATCGGGAGCGGGAGCGGGATCGGGATCGGGGATTGGGATCAGGATCAGGATTGGGATCGGGAGCTGGAGCGGGATCGGGATTGGGATCGGGATCGGGATCGGGATCAGGATCAGGATTGGGTTTGGATCGGTATTGGGATCAGGATCGGGATCGAGATCGGGATTGGGATCGGGAGCTGGAGCGGGATCAGGATCGGGATTGGGATCAGGAGCGGGATCGGGACCGGGACCGCCCGGTGCTGCTCTGCCGCCCTGCCAGGGGGTGCGAGGAGGAAGGGGACGGTCTGTGCCGTGAGATGACAAGTGAAGTGTCGCACCTCCCCCTCCCCGGACCCGGGCAGGCTCCGCGCCGCAGCCGCCCCTCGCTGGCGCATCCCGGGAAGCGGCCCCGGAGCGTTCCCAGAGGAGCCCTTCACCCGAACTTGATTTTGACACTAAAATGTGGAGCAGAGCCCATTTGCTGCGCTATGAATATGTATTATTTCTTTTTTTAATAGCGTCTGTAGACAACTAAGGCATGAATGGAGGCAATCAGGAACACGATGAAGTGATAACTTAATAAAAACCAGACTCTTGCCTTCACGCTGCAAACCGCTTGGAATGTCATTAGGCTGTTGCTGGGGGGGTTTCTTGCCCGTTCCCCCCCGGGCCCGGGGGATGCCCTCGCCCCCGCTGGAGCTGCCCGCTCCGGCCGGGAGGAACCCGAGGCACCCGAGGCACCCGAGGGCCGGGCGCGGCTGCAGCTCCGCGGCTGAAAGCGGTCTGGGCGCTGCTCGGGAAGTCGGAGCTGTCTGCCTCCCATCTGGGCCCAGAGCCTCGGAAAGTTCCCAGTTCAGACCGGGATCTCCAGGGGCGCCCT